>NC_088409.1:22846788-23146788 GCF_034236695.1 Oncorhynchus nerka
AGGTGAGAAGGAGAGGGGGTATGAGAGGTGAGAAGGAGAGGGGGGGTATGAGAAGTGAGAAGCAGAGGGGGTATGAGAGGTGAGAAGGAGAGGGGTATGAGAGGTGAGAGGTGTGAAAGGTGAGAAGGAGAGGGGGGGGTATGAGAGGTGAGAAGGAGAGGGGCTATGAGAGGTGAGAAAGAGAGGGGGTGTGAGAAGGAGAGGGGGTATGAGAGATGAGAAGGAGAGGGGGTGTGAGAGGTGAGAAGGAAAGAAGGAGAGGGGGTATGAGAGGTGAGGAGAGAAGGAGAGGGGTATGAGAAGGAGAGGGGGTATGAGAGGTGAGAAAGAGAGGGGGTTAGAGAGGTGAGAAGGAGAGGGGGTGAGAAAGAGAGGGGTTAGAGAGGTGAGAAGGAGAGGGGGTATGAGAGGTGAGAAGGAGAGGGGGTATGAGAAGTGAGAAGCAGAGGGGGTATGAGAGGTGAGAAGGAGAGGGGGGTATGAGAGGTGAGAAGGAGAGGGGTATGAGAGGTGAGAAGGAGAGGGGGTATGAGAGGTGAGAAGGAGAGGGGGTATGAGAGGTGAGAAAGAGAGGGGGTGTGAGAAGGAGAGGGGTATGAGAGATGAGAAGGAGAGGGGGTGAGAGGTGAGAAGGAGAGGGGGTATGAGAGGTGAGAAGGAGAGCAGGAGAGGGGGTATGAGAATGAGAGGGGGTATGAGAGGTGAGAAAGAGAGGGGGTTAGAGAGGTGAGAAGGAGAGGGGGGGGTGAGAAGGAGAGGGGGTTAGAGAGGTGAGAAGGAGAGGGGGTATGAGAAGTGTGAAGCAGAGGTTGTATGAGAGGTGAGAAGGAGAGGGGTATGAGAGGTGAGAAAGAGAGGGGTGTGAGAAGGAGAGGGGGCATGAGAGATGAGAAGGAGAGGGGTATGAGAGGTGAGAAGGAAAGGGGGGTGTGAGAAGGAGAGGGGGTGTGAGAGGTGAGAAGGAGAGGAGGTATGAGAGGTGAGAAGGAGAGGGAGTATGAGAGGTGAGAAGGAGAGAAGGAGAGAAGGAGAGGGGGTATGAGAGGTGAGAAGGAGAGGGGTGTGAGAGGTGAGAAGGAGAGGGGGTATGAGAGGTGAGAAGGAGAGAAGGAGAGGGGTATGAGAGGTGAGAAGGAGAGGGGGTATGAGAGGTGAGAAGGAGAGGGGGTATGAGAGGTGGGAAGGAGAGGGGGTATGAGAGGAGAAGCAGAGGGGGTATGAGAGGTGAGAAGGAGAGGGGGTATGAGAGGTGAGAAGGAGAGGGGGTGTGAGAGGTGAGAAGGAGAGGGGGTGTGAGAGGTGAGAAGGAGAATGAGAGGTGAGAAGGAGAGAAGGAGAGTGGGTATGAGAGGTGAGAAGGAGAGGGGGTATGAGAGGTGGGAAGGAGAGGGGGTATGAGAGGTGAGAAGGAGAGAAGGAGAGAATGAGAGGGGGTATGAGAGGTGAGAAGGAGAGGGGGCATGAGAGGTGAGAAGGAGAGGGGTGTGAGAGGTGAGAAGGAGAGGGGGTATGAGAGGTGATAAGGAGAGAAGGAGAGTGGGTATGAGAGGTGAGAAGGAGAGGGGGTATGAGAGGTGGGAAGGAGAGGGGTATGAGAAGTGAGAAGCAGAGGGGGTATGAGAGGTGAGAAGGAGAGGGGGTATGAGAGGTGAGAAGGAGAGGGGGGTATGAGAGGTGAGAAGGAGAGGGGGTATGAGAGGTGAGAGGGTATGAGAGGTGAGAAGGAGAGGGGTATGAGAGGTGAGAGGGTATGAGAGGTGAGAAGGAGAGGGGGTATGAGAGGTGAGAGGGTATGAGAAGTGAGAAGCAGAGGGGGTATGAGAGGTGAGAAGGAGAGGGGTATGAGAGGTGAGAGGGTATGAGAGGTGAGAAGGAGAGGGGGTATGAGAGGTGAGAGGGTATGAGAGGTGAGAAGGAGAGGGGGTATGAGAGGTGAGAGGGTATGAGAGGTGAGAAGGAGAGGGGTATGAGAGGTGAGAAGGAGAGGGGGTATGAGAGGTGAGAAGGAGAGGGGATATGAGAGGTGAGAAGCAGAGGGGGTATGAGAGGTGAGAAGGAGAGGGGGTATGAGAGGTGAGAAGGAGAGGGGGTATGAGAGGTGAGAAGCAGAGGGGGTATGAGAGGTGAGAAGGAGAGGGGGTATGAGCTAAATGTGCCACTGTACGGTCTGTTCTGTTCTGTCCTGTTCTGCTCTGCCTTCAGAAGTATGCTTTTTTAAATGTTATCCAACTTCCTGACCTGGATCCTTCAGCTGTGTTCTGTGTTCCTGCAGACTGCACTGTTTATACTTCCAGTGAGCTATGGACTCTCAACAAGCCCAGTCTTTACCGACAGAGACAACCCAGCCTCCAGGGGAGAGAGAACAGCTGCAGCAAACTCCTCTGAAACTGCTGCATCTCAAACAATGGATATTATATCTCTCTCCCTCTCTCTCTCTCTCTCTCTCTCTCTCTCATCCCAATTATTTTCCACTCTCTCCCTATACCTCTCCCAAATCTCTCTTCCATTCTCTATGTGAATCTCAGTAGTCTACAAAGGCCTCCTCTCTTCCTCTCTTTCAGATCACTACTAATGAAGGAAAGGAAACAAGGAAAGGAGGCTATTTATGAGAATCACAATGTCTATGTGTTTGTCTCTCGAAGCGTTCAGAACCTCAACTTGTTGTTCAGAAAGTCCATTTAACGTTTGTGTGAATTATAAACTCACCTCAGCTTCCCAGTTCCCACACACTCAGCTGGTTAGGCCCTGCTTAAGGAGAGGGGGGGTTCTCCCCGTACCAAAATCAATGATTTTCTGTCCCATTTATAAAGCACTATTGACTTTTCCTTCTTTCTGTGCTTATCTTTATTTCCTGCAGGATTGGTTCAGAACCTACATTCCTCTGTAAGTAAGCAACTCTCTCTACGTGTCTGTCTGTCTGTCTGTCTGTCTGTCTGTCTGTCTGTCTGTCTGTCTGTCTGTCTGTCTGTCTGTCTGTCTGTCTGTCTGTCTGTCTGTCTGTCTGTCTGTCTGTCTGTCTGTATGTCTGTCTGTCTGTCTGTCTGTCTGTCTGTCTGTCTGTCTGTCTGTGTCTGTCTGTGTGTGTGTGTGTATGTGTGTGTGTGTTTGTACCTCTCTACAATGCGTTCCAATGTGAGATTCCTGAGGCAATTGGTCAGTCCTCTCTCCCCCAGCTCCACCTCCTTGTGACAGGACGGACAGGGGAACAGCATGGGGGCAGGAGACATGTCCTTACGACGACGCACGGGGTACGTCCCAAAACCTAAGAGGTGGGGGGAGGAGGGGGTAAGTTTGGAGAGGGAGAGAGGAGACAGCGTGAGACAGAAAGTAATCAGTATGAGTGTGATAGTTCCATCACAGTTTGATAGAACTAGAGTCATACTGTTCTATCCCCTGACTGCACTGCACACTACATGCTGACACAGACAGAAACTGCTGCTTTACACCTAGAACACCTGCTAGTTCACACACACACACACACACACACACACACACACACACACACACACACACACACACACACACACACACACACACACACACACACACACACACACACACACACACACACACACACACACACACACACACACACACACACACACACACACACACACACACACACTACTGCCCCCTAACTCTCTCTCTCAACATCTTTGAAGTGTTATGATGTATGAACCAGTCATATAAACTGCATCTACAAAACATTAACAACACCTGCTCATTCCCTGACATAGAGTGACCAGGTGAATCCAGGTGAAAGCTATGATCCCTTATTGTAGATGAAGGGGAGGAGACAGGTTAAATAAGGATTGTAAATCCTTGAGACAACTGAGACATGGATTGTGTATGTGTGCCATCCAGAGGGTGCATGAACAAGACAAAGGATTTTAGTGCCTTTGAACCGGGTCTGGTAGTAGGTGTCAGGCGCACCAGTTTGTGTCAAGAACTGCAACGTTGCTGGGTTTTTACGCTCAACAGTTTCCTGTGTGTATCAAGTCTGGTCCATCACCCAAAGGACATCCAGCCAACTTGACACAAAAGTGGAAAGCATTGGAGTCAACATAAGCCAGCATCCAAGTGAAATGCTTTGGACACCTTGAATTGAGGCTGTTCTGAGGGCAAAAGAGGGTTCCTAATGTTTAACTCTGTGTATATAGAGAGTTGGACCATTGCAGTTGAACGTTCCGAGAGCGACTCTTTCTCCTACATACAGTTGAAATCTGAAGTTTACATACATTTAGGTTGGAGTCATTAAAACTCGTTTTTCAACCACTCCACAAATGTCTTGTTAACAAACTGTAGTTTTGGCAAGTCGGTTAGGACATCTACTTTGTGCATGACAAGTCATTTTTCCAACAATTGTTTCCAGACAGATTATTTCACTTATAATTCACTGTATCCCAATTCCAGTGGGTCAGTAGTTTACATACACTAAGTTGACTGTACCTTTAAACAGCTTGGGAAATTCCAGAAAATGATGTCATGGCTTTAGAAGCTTCTGATAGGCTCATTGACATCATTTGAGTCAATTGAAGGTGTACCTGTGGATGTATTTCAAGGCCTACCTTCAAACTCAGTGCCTATTTGCTTGACATCATTGAAAAATCAAAATAAATCAGCAAAGACCTCAGAAAACAAAAAATTGTAGACCTCCACAAGTCTAGTTCATCCTTGGGAGCAATTTCCAAACACCTGAAGGTACCACGTTCATCTGTACAAACAATAGTACGCCATTATAAACACCATGGGACCACGCAGCCGTCATAGCGCTCAGGAAGGAGACGCGTTCTGTCTCCTAGAGATGAACGTACTTTGGTGCGGAAAGTGCAAATCAATCTCAGAACAACAGCAATGACCCCAAGCAAACTTCGAAAGTTGTGGCAAAACAGCTTAAGGACAACAAAGTCAAGGTATTGGAGTTGCCATCACAAAGCCCTGACCTCAATCCCATAGAAAATGTGTTGGCAGAACTGAAAACGCGTGTGTGAGCAAGGAGGCCTAAAAACCTGACTCAGTTACACCAGCTCTGTCAGGGGGAATGGGCCAAAATTCACCCAACTTACATAAGCTTTTGGAAGGATACCCGAAACGTTTGACCCAAGTTAAACAATTTAAAGGCAATGATACCAAATACTAATTGATTGTATGTAAACTTCTGACCCACTGGGAATGTGATGAAATAAAAGCTGAAATAAATAATTCTCTCTACTATTATTTTGACATTTCACATTCTTAAAATATAGTGGTGATCCTAACTGACCTAAGACAGGGAATTTTTACGAGGATTAAATGTCATGAATTGTGAAAAACTGAGTTCAAACTTATTTGGCTAAGGTGCATGTAAACTTCCGACTTCAACTGTAGCTATTACTAAGTGAAAATTGACACTTCCAAATTGTGTTGTTTATTTCAGATAGATTTCCAAACCAACGAAGACACACCAACACCGTACAGACTTGGATGCACATTATGCAGAATGGTAATCAATAAAAACCTATTTTAAATTGTCAGTTGTGTTTTGTTTGTTTACAGCGGGTCATTTCATAGGGAACTGGAGGAGCTCTCCTATTGTTACATCATCAACGTTTAGACAATAAATACGCTCACATGGCAGATGTTCTGAAACCTGGCTGAACTGTTTGATATACAGTACCAGTACAAAGTATAGACACTGGCAGCTTCATTAAATAGTACCCGCAAAACACCAGTCTCAACGTCAACAGTGAAGAGGCGACTCCAGGATGCTGGCCTTCTAGGCAGAGTTCCTCTGTCCAGTGTCTGTGTTCTTTTGCCCATCTTAATCTTTTCTTTTTATTGGCCAGTCTGAGATATGGCTTTTTCTTTGCAACTCTGCCTAGAAGGTCCGCATCCAGAAGTCGCCTCTTCACTGTTGACGTTGAGACTGGTGTTTTGCGGGTACTATTTAATGAAACTGCCAGTTGAGGACTTGAGGCGTCTGTTTCTCAAACTAGACATTCTAATGTACTTGTCCTCTTGCTCAGTTGTGCACCGGGGCCTCCCACAACTCTTGCTATTCTGGTTTGAGACAGTTTGCGCTGTTTTGTGAAGGGAGTAGTGCACAGCGTTGTACGAGATCTTCAGTGTCTTGGCAATTTCTCGCATGGAATAGCCTTCATTTCTCAGAACAAGAATAGACTGATGAGTTTCAGAAGAAAGGGGCTTTGTTTCTGGCCATCATGAGCCTGTAATCGAACCCACAAATGCTAGGGTCAGTTTGTTATATCTGGAGTACTTCTCCTGTCCTATTCGGTGTCCTGTGTGAATCTAAGTGTGCGTTCTCTAATTCTCTCCTTCTCTCTTTCTTTCTCTCTCTCGGAGGACCTGAGCCCTAGGACCATGCCCCAGGACTACCTGACATGATGACTCCTTGCTGTCCCCAGTCCACCTGGCCGTGCTGCTGCTCCAGTTTCAACTGTTCTGCCTTATTATTATTTGACCATGCTGGTCATTTATGAACATTTGAACATCTTGGCCATGTTCTGTTATAATCTCCACCCGGCACAGCCAGAAGAGGACTGGCCACCCCACATAGCCTGGTTCCTCTCTAGGTTTCTTCCTAGGTTTTGGCCTTTCTAGGGAGTTTTTCCTAGCCACCGTGCTTCTACACCTGCATTGCTTGCTGTTTGGGGTTTTAGGCTGGGTTTCTGTACAGCACTTTGAGATATCAGCTGATGTACGAAGGGCTATATAAATACATTTGATTTGATTTGATGCTCCAGATACTCAACTAGTCTAAAGAAGGCTAATTTTATTGCATCTTTAATCAGCACAACAGTTTTCAGCTGTATTAACATAATTGCAAAAGGGTTTTCTAATGATCAATTAGCCTTTTAAAATGATAACCTTGGATTAGCTAACACAACGTGCCATTGGAACACATGGTTGCTGATAATGGGTGTGATGGTGATGGTTGCTGATAATGGGTGTGATGGTGATGGTTGCTAATAATGGGCCTCTGTACGCCTATGTAGATATTCCACTAAAAATCAGCCGTTTCCAGCTACAATAGTCATTTACAACATTAACAATGTCTACACTGTATTTCTGATCAATTTGATGTTATTTTAATGGACAAAAAATGTAGGCACTGGCACACAAGTGAGATCGACATCAGCATTCACACACACACACTAACCCACCTGGTCTGAGGACACGGTCCAGGCGGTCGGTGGTCTTGGGCGGGGGCCTGCGTGCCCCGCGCGGGGAGCGTGTGTTGGGGGAGGCGGCCGGGGAGTTGGGCTCTGGGGGGAGGTCTGGGGCAGGGTATCCTCTCTGGATTAACACCTCAGCAGCACACAGCAGACACACACTGTGCTGGCACGGCAGGATGATGGGCTGCTTCACCATCTCAGTACACACCGGGCAATGCAGCTCCCGCTCCATACTCTTCATGTTAGACTGGAGGACGAGAGAGGAAGGGAGGGGGGATGAGGGGTTGGAGATAGAAGAGAGACGGGGAGAGGAGTTAGAGGAGCAGGGATAAGGGGTTGGAGATAGTAGAGAGACGGGAGAGGAGTTAGAGGAGCAGGGATAAGGGGTTGGAGATAGTAGAGAGACGGGGAGAGGAGTTAGAGGAGCAGGGAGGGGGATAAGGTGTTGGAGATAGTAGAGAGACGGGGAGAGGAGTTAGAGGAGCAGGGAGGGGGGATAAGGGGTTGGAGATAGTAGAGAGACGGGGAGAGGAGTTAGAGGAGCAGGGAGGGGGATAAGGGGTTGAGATAGTAGAGAGACGGGGAGAGGAGTTAGAGGAGCAGGAGGGAGGATAAGGGGGTTGGAGATAGTAGAGAGACAGGGAGAGGAGTTAGAGGAGCAGGAAGGGGATAAGGGGTTGGAGATAGTAGAGAGACAGGGAGAGGAGTTAGAGGAGCAGGGAGGGAGGATAAGGGGTTGGAGATAGTAGAGAGACAGGGAGAGGAGTTAGAGGAGCAGGGAGGGGGATAAGGGGTTGGAGATAGTAGAGAGACGGGGAGAGGAGTTAGAGGAGCAGGGAGGGGGATAAGGGGTTGGAGATAGTAGAGAGACGGGGAGAGGAGTTAGAGGAGCAGGGAGGGGGGATAAGGTGTTGGAGATAGTAGAGAGACAGGGAGAGGAGTTAGAGGAGCAGGGAGGGGGGATAAGGTGTTGGAGATAGTAGAGAGACAGGGAGAGGAGTTAGAGGAGCAGGGAGGGAGGATAAGGGGTTGGAGATAGTAGAGAGACAGGGAGAGGAGTTAGAGGAGCAGGAAGGGGGATAAGGGGTTGGAGATAGTAGAGAGACAGGGAGAGGAGTTAGAGGAGCAGGGAGGGAGGATAAGGGGTTGGAGATAGTAGAGAGACAGGGAGAGGAGTTAGAGGAGCAGGGAGGGGGGATAAGGGGTTGGAGATAGTAGAGCGACAGGGAGAGGAGTTAGAGGAGCAGGGAGGGGGGATAAGGGATTGGAGATAGTAGAGAGATGGGGAGAGGAGTTAGAGGAGCGGGGATAAGCGGTTGGAGATAGTAGAGAGACGGGGAGAGGAGTTAGAGGAGCAGGGAGGGGGATAAGGGGTTGGAGATAGTAGAGAGACAGGGAGAGGAGTTAGAGGAGCAGGGAGGGGGATAAGGGGTTGGAGATAGTAGAGAGACAGGAGAGGAGTTAGAGGAGCAGGGAGGGGATAAGGGATTGGAGATAGTATAGAGAGGGGAGAGGAGTTAGAGGAGCAGGGGGGATAAGGGGTTGAGATAGTAGAGAGACGGGAGAGGAGTTAGAGGAGCAGGGAGGGGGATAAGGGTTGGAGATAGAAGAGAGACAGGAGAGGAGTTAGAGGAGCAGGGAGGGGGATAAGGGGTTGGAGATAGTAGAGAGACAGGGAGAGGAGTTAGAGGAGCAGGGATAAGGTGTTGGAGATAGAAGAGAGACGGGGAGAGGAGTTAGAGGAGCAGGGAGGGGGATGAGGGGTTGGAGATAGAAGAGAGACAGGGAGAGGAGTTAGAGGAGCAGGGATAAGGGGTTGGAGATAGAAGAGAGACGGGGAGAGGAGTTAGAGGAGCAGGGAGGGGGATGAGGGGTTGGAGATAGAAGAGAGACAGGGAGAGGAGTTAGAGGAGCAGGGAGGGGGATAAGGGGTTGGAGATAGTAGAGAGACAGGGAGAGGAGTTAGAGGAGCAGGGATAAGGGGTTGGAGATAGTAGAGAGACAGGAGAGGAGTTAGAGGAGCAGGGATAAGGGGTTGAGATAGTAGAGAGACGGGAGAGGAGTTAGAGGAGCAGGGAGGGGGATAAGGGGTTGGAGATAGTAGAGAGACGGGGAGAGGAGTTAGAGGAGCAGGGAGGGGGATAAGGTGTTGGAGATAGTAGAGAGACAGGGAGAGGAGTTAGAGGAGCAGGGAGGGGGATAAGGGGTTGGAGATAGTAGAGAGACGGGGAGAGGAGTTAGAGGAGCAGGGAGGGGATAAGGGGTTGGAGATAGTAGAGAGACGGGGAGAGGAGTTAGAGGAGCAGGGAGGGGATAAGGGGTTGAGATAGTAGAGAGACGGGGAGAGGAGTTAGAGGAGCAGGGAGGGGGATAAGGTGTTGGAGATAGTAGAGAGACAGGGAGAGGAGTTAGAGGAGCAGGGAGGGAGGATAAGGGGTTGAGATAGTAGAGAGACAGGGAGAGGAGTTAGAGGAGCAGGAAGGGGGATAAGGGGTTGGAGATAGTAGAGAGACAGGGAGAGGAGTTAGAGGAGCAGGGAGGAGGATAAGGGGTTGGAGATAGTAGAGAGACAGGGAGAGGAGTTAGAGGAGCAGGGAGGGAGGATAAGGGGTTGGAGATAGTAGAGAGACAGGGAGAGGAGTTAGAGGAGCAGGAAGGGGGATAAGGGGTTGAGATAGTAGAGCGACAGGGAGAGGAGTTAGAGGAGCAGGGAGGGGATAAGGTGTTGGAGATAGTAGAGAGAGACAGGGAGAGGAGTTAGAGGAGCAGGGGGAGGGGGATAAGGGGTTGGAGATAGAAGAGAGACAGGAGAGGAGTTAGAGGAGCAGGGAGGGGGATAAGGGGTTGGAGATAGTAGAGAGACGGGGAGAGGAGTTAGAGGAGCAGGAGGGGGATAAGGGGTTGAGATAGTAGAGCGACAGGAGAGGAGTTAGAGGAGCAGGGAGGGGGATAAGGGGTTGGAGATAGTAGAGAGACAGGGAGAGGAGTTAGAGGAGCAGGAAGGGGATAAGGGGTTGGAGATAGTAGAGCGACAGGGAGAGGAGTTAGAGGAGCAGGGAGGGGGATAAGGGGTTGGAGATAGTAGAGACAGGGAGAGGAGTTAGAGGAGCAGGGAGGGAGGATAAGGGTTGGAGATAGTAGAGAGACAGGGAGAGGAGTTAGAGGAGCAGGGGGAGGATAAGGGGTTGGAGATAGTAGAGAGACAGGGAGAGGAGTTAGAGGAGCAGGAAGGGGGATAAGGGGTTGGAGATAGTAGAGCGACAGGGAGAGGAGTTAGAGGAGCAGGGAGGGGGGATAAGGTGTTGGAGATAGTAGAGAGACAGGGAGAGGAGTTAGAGGAGCAGGGAGGGGGGATAAGGGGTTGGAGATAGAAGAGAGACAGGGAGAGGAGTTAGAGGAGCAGGGAGGGGGATAAGGGGCTGAGATAGTAGAGAGACGGGGAGAGGAGTTAGAGGAGCAGGGAGTGGGGGATAAGGGGTTGAGATAGTAGAGCGACAGGGAGAGGAGTTAGAGGAGCAGGAGGGGGATAAGGGATTGGAGATAGTAGAGAGATGGGGAGAGGAGTTAGAGGAGCTGGGATAAGGGGTTGGAGATAGAAGAGAAACGGGGAGAGGAGTTAGAGGAGCAGGGAGGGGGATAAAGGGTTGGAGTTAGTAGAGAGATGGGGAGAGGAGTTAGAGGAGCAGGGAGGGGGATAAGGGGTTGGAGATAGTAGAGAGATGGGGAGAGGAGTTAGAGGAGCAGGGAGGGGGATAAGGGGTTGGAGATAGTAGAGAGATGGGGAGAGGAGTTAGAGGAGCAGGGAGGGGGATAAGGGGTTGAGATAGAAGAGAGACGGGAGAGGAGTTAGAGGAGCAGGAGGGGGATGAGGGGTTGGAGATAGAATAGAGACGGGGAGAGGAGTTAGAGGAGCAGGGAGGGGGATGAGGGGTTGGAGATAGAAGAGAGACGGGGAGAGGAGTTAGAGGAGCAGGAGGGGGGATGAGGGGTTGGAGATAGAAGAGAGACGGGGAGAGGAGTTAGAGGAGCAGGAGGGGGATAAGGGGTTGGAGATAGTAGAGAGATGGGGAGAGGAGTTAGAGGAGCAGGGAGGGGGATGAGGGGTTGGAGATAGAAGAGAGACGGGGAGAGGAGTTAGAGGAGCAGGGAGGGGGGATAAGGGGTTGAGATAGTAGAGAGATGGGGAGAGGAGTTAGAGGAGCAGGGAGGGGGGATAAGGGGTTGAGATAGTAGAGAGACGGGGAGAGGAGTTAGAGGAGCAGGGAGGGATAAGGGGTTGAGATAGTAGAGAGACGGGGAGAGGAGTTAGAGGAGCAGGGAGGGGGATAAGGGGTTGGAGATAGTAGAGAGACGGGAGGGGAGTTAGAGGAGCAGGGAGGGGGATAAGGGGTTGAGATAGTAGAGAGACAAGGAGAGGAGTTAGGAGGAGCAGGGTGGGAGGATAAGGGGTTGGAGATAGTAGAGAGACAGGAGAGGAGTTAGAGGAGCAGGAAGGGGGATAAGGGGTTGGAGATAGTAGAGAGACGGGGAGAGGAGTTAGGAGGAGCAGGGAGGGGGATAAGGGGTTGAGATAGTAGAGAGACAAGGAGAGGAGTTAGAGGGAGCAGGGTGGAGGATAAGGGGTTGGAGATAGTAGAGAGACAGGGAGAGGAGTTAGAGGAGCAGGAAGGGGGATAAGGGGTTGGAGATAGTAGAGCGACAGGGAGAGGAGTTAGAGGAGCAGGGAGGATAAGGGGTTGGAGATAGAAGAGAGACAGGGAGAGGAGTTAGAGGAGCAGGAGGGGGATAAGGTGTTGGAGATAGTAGAGAGACAGGAGAGGAGTTAGAGGAGCAGGGAGGGGATAAGGGGTTGGAGATAGAAGAGAGACAGGGAGAGGAGTTAGAGGAGCAGGGAGGGGGATAAGGGGTTGGAGATAGTAGAGCGACAGGGAGAGGATTAAGAGGAGCAGGGAGGGGGATAAGGGGTTGAGATGGTAGAGAGACGGGGAGAGGAGTTAGAGGAGCAGGGAGGGGGATAAGGGTTGGAGATAGTAGAGAGACGGGGAGAGGAGTTAGAGGAGCAGGGAGGGGGTTAAGGGGTTGGAGATAGTAGAGAGACGGGGAGAGGAGTTAGAGGAGCAGGGAGGGGGATAAGGGGTTGGAGATAGTAGAGAGACGAGGAGAGGAGTTAGAGGAGCAGGGTGGGGGGCATAAGGGGTTGGAGATAGTAGAGAGACGGGGAGAGGAGTTAGAGGAGCAGGGAGGGGGGATAAGGGGTTGGAGATTGTAGAGAGACGGGGAGAGGAGTTAGAGGAGCAGGGAGGGGGATAAGGGGTTGGAGATAGTAGAGAGACGAGAGAGGAGTTAGAGGAGCAGGGAGGGGGGATGAGGGGTTGAGATAGAAGAGAGACGGGGAGAGGAGTTAGAGGAGCAGGGAGGGGAGATAAGGGTTGGAGATAGTAGAGAGATGGGGAGAGGAGTTAGAGGAGCGGGATAAGGGGTTGGAGATAGAAGAGAGACGGGGAGAGAGTTAGAGGAGCAGGGAGGGGGGATAAAGGGTTGGAGTTAGTAGAGAGATGGGGAGAGGAGTTAGGAGGGAGCAGGGAGGGGGATAAGGGGTTGGAGATAGTAGAGAGATGGGGAGAGGAGTTAGAGGAGCAGGGAGGGGGATAAGGGGTTGAGATAGTAGAGAGATGGGGAGAGGAGTTAGAGGAGCAGGGAGGGGGATAAGGGGTTGAGATAGAAGAGAGACGGGGAGAGGAGTTAGAGGAGCAGGGAGGGGGGATGAGGGGTTGAGATAGAAGAGAGACGGGGAGAGGAGTTAGAGGAGCAGGGAGGGGGATGAGGGGTTGGAGATAGAAGAGAGACGGGGAGAGGAGTTAGAGGAGCAGGGGAGGGGGATGAGGGCTGGAGATAGAAGAGAGACGGGGAGAGGAGTTAGAGGAGCAGGGAGGGGGATAAGGGGTTGGAGATAGTAGAGAGATGGGGAGAGGAGTTAGAGGAGCAGGGAGGGGGATGAGGGGTTGGAGATAGAAGAGAGACGGGGAGAGGAGTTAGAGGAGCAGGGAGGGGGATAAGGGGTTGAGATAGTAGAGAGATGGGGAGAGGAGTTAGAGGAGCAGGGAGGGGATAAGGGGTTGGAGATAGTAGAGAGACGGGGAGAGGAGTTAGAGGAGCAGGGAGGGGGATAAGGGGCTGGAGATAGTAGAGAGACGGGAGGGGAGTTAGAGGAGCAGGGGAGGGGGATAAGGGTTGGAGATAGTAGAGAGACGGGGAGAGGAGTTAGAGGAGCAGGGAGGGGGATAAGGGGTTGAGATAGTAGAGAGACAAGGAGAGAGTTAGAGGAGCAGGGTGGGAGGATAAGGGTTGGAGATAGTAGAGAGACAGGAGAGGAGTTAGAGGAGCAGGAAGGGGGATAAGGGGTTGGAGATAGTAGAGAGACGGGGAGAGGAGTTAGAGGAGCAGGGAGGGGGGATAAGGGGTTGGAGATAGTAGAGAGACAAGGAGAGGAGTTAGAGGAGCAGGGTGGGGAGGATAAGGGTTGAGATAGTAGAGAGACAGGGAGAGGAGTTAGAGGAGCAGGAAGGGGGATAAGGGGTTGGAGATAGTAGAGCGACAGGGAGAGGAGTTAGAGGAGCAGGGAGGGGGGATAAGGTGTTGGAGATAGTAGAGAGACAGGAGAGGAGTTAGAGGAGCAGGAGGGGATAAGGGGTTGGAGATAGAAGAGAGACAGGGAGAGGAGCAGAGGAGCAGGGAGGGGGGATAAGGTGTTGGAGATAGTAGAGAGACAGGAGAGGAGTTAGAGGAGCAGGAGGGGATAAGGGGTTGGAGATAGAAGAGAGACAGGGAGAGGAGTTAGAGGAGCAGGAGGGGGATAAGGGGTTGGAGATAGTAGAGCGACAGGGAGAGGATTAAGAGGAGCAGGGAGGGGGGATAAGGGTTGGAGATGGTAGAGAGACGGGGAGAGGAGTTAGAGGAGCAGGGAGGGGGATAAGGGGTTGAGATAGTAGAGAGACGGGGAGAGGAGTTAGAGGAGCAGGGAGGGGGTTAAGGGTTGGAGATAGTAGAGAGACGGGGAGAGGAGTTAGAGGAGCAGGGAGGGGGGATAAGGGGTTGGAGATAGTAGAGAGACGAGGAGAGGAGTTAGAGGAGCAGGGTGGGGGCATAAGGGGTTGGAGATAGTAGAGAGACGGGGAGAGGAGTTAGAGGAGCAGGAGGGGGATAAGGGGTTGGAGATTGTAGAGAGACGGGGAGAGGAGTTAGAGGAGCAGGAGGGGGATAAGGGGTTGGAGATAGTAGAGAGACGAGGAGAGTTAGAGGAGCAGGGAGGGGGGATGAGGGGTTGGAGATAGAAGAGAGACGGGGAGAGGAGTTAGAGGAGCGGGGAGGGGAGATAAGGGGTTGGAGATAGTAGAGAGACGGGGAGAGGAGTTAGAGGAGCAGGGAGGGGGATAAGGGGTTGGAGATTGTAGAGAGACGGGAGAGGAGTTAGAGGAGCGGGGATAAGGGGTTGGAGATAGTAGAGAGACGGGAGAGGAGTTAGAGGAGCGGGATAAGGGGTTGAGATAGTAGAGAGACGGGGAGAGGAGTTAGAGGAGCAGGGAGGGGGATAAGGGGTTGGAGATAGAAGAGAGACGGGGAGAGGAGTTAGAGGAGCAGGGAGGGGGATAAGGGGTTGAGATAGTAGAGAGACGGGGAGAGGAGTTAGAGGAGCAGGGAGGGGGATAAGGGGTTGGAGATAGTAGAGAGACGGGGAGAGTTAGAGGAGCAGGGAGGGGGATAAGGGGTTGGAGATAGAAGAGAGACGGGAGAGGAGTTAGAGGAGCGGGGAGGGGGATAAGGGGTTGGAGATAGTAGAGAGACGGGGAGAGGAGTTAGAGGAGCAGGAGGGGGGATAAGGGGTTGGAGATTGTAGAGAGACGGGAGAGGAGTTAGAGGAGCGGAGATAAGGGGTTGGAGATAGTAGAGAGACGGGGAGAGGAGTTAGAGGAGCGGGATAAGGGGTTGGAGATAGTAGAGAGACGGGGAGAGGAGTTAGAGGAGCAGGGAGGGGGATAAGGGGTTGGAGATAGAAGAGAGACGGGGAGAGGAGTTAGGGGAGCAGGGAGGGGGATAAGGGGTTGGAGATAGTAGAGAGACGGGGAGAGGAGTTAGAGGAGCAGGGAGGGGGATAAGGGGTTGAGATAGTAGAGAGACGGGGAGAGGAGTTAGAGGAGCAGGGAGGGGATAAGGTGTTGGAGATAGTAGAGAGACAGGGAGAGGAGTTAGAGGAGCAGGGAGGGGGGATAAGGGGTTGGAGATAGAAGAGAGACAGGGAGAGGAGTTAGAGGAGCAGGGAGGGGGATAAGGGGTTGGAGATAGTAGAGACGGGGAGAGGAGTTAGAGGAGCAGGGAGGGGGATAAGGGGTTGGAGATAGTAGAGCGACAGGGAGAGGAGTTAGAGGAGCAGGGAGGGGGATAAGGGATTGGAGATAGTAGAGAGATGGGGAGAGGAGTTAGAGGATGGGGATAAGGGGGTTGAGATAGAAGAGAGACGGGGAGAGGAGTTAGAGGAGCAGGGAGGGGGATAAGGGGTTGAGATAGTAGAGAGACGGGGAGAGGAGTTAGAGGAGCAGGAGGGGGATAAGGTGTTGGAGATAGTAGAGAGACAGGAGAGGAGTTAGAGGAGCAGGGAGGGGGGATAAGGGGTTGAGATAGAAGAGAGACAGGGAGAGGAGTTAGAGGAGCAGGGGAGGGGATAAGGGGTTGGAGATAGTAGAGACGGGAGAGGAGTTAGAGGAGCAGGGAGGGGGATAAGGGGTTGGAGATAGTAGAGCGACAGGGAGAGGAGTTAGAGGAGCAGGAGGGGGATAAGGGATTGGAGATAGTAGAGAGATGGGGAGAGGAGTTAGGAGGAGCGGGGATAAGGGGTTGAGATAGAAGAGAGACGGGGAGAGGAGTTAGAGGAGCAGGGAGGGGGATAAGGGGTTGGAGTTAGTAGAGAGATGGGGAGAGGAGTTAGAGGAGCAGGGAGGGGGATAAGGGGTTGGAGATAGTAGAGAGATGGGAGAGGAGTTAGAGGAGCAGGAGGGGGGATAAGGGGTTGGAGATAGTAGAGAGATGGGGAGAGGAGTTAGAGGAGCAGGGAGGGGGATAAGGGGTTGAGATAGAAGAGAGACGGGGAGAGGAGTTAGAGGAGCAGGGGGGATAAGGGGTTGGAGATAGAAGAGAGACGGGAGAGGAGTTAGAGGGAGCAGGGAGGGGGATAAGGGGTTGGAGATAGTAGAGAGACAAGGAGAGGAGTTAGAGGAGCAGGGTGGGAGGATAAGGGGTTGGAGATAGTAGAGAGACAGGGAGAGGAGTTAGAGGAGCAGGAAGGGGGGATAAGGGGTTGGAGATAGAAGAGAGACGGGGAGAGGAGTTAGAGGAGCAGGGAGGGGGATAAGGGGTTGGAGATAGTAGAGAGATGGGGAGAGGAGTTAGAGGAGCAGGGAGGGGGATAAGGGGTTGGAGATAGTAGAGAGACGGGGAGAGGAGTTAGAGGAGCAGGGGAGGGATAAAGGGTTGGAGATAGTAGAGAGACGGGGAGAGGAGTTAGAGGAGCAGGGAGGGGGATAAGGGGTTGGAGATAGTAGAGAGACGGAGGGGGAGTTAGAGGAGCAGGGAGGGGGATAAGGGGTTGGAGATAGTAGAGAGATGGAGAGAGGAGTTAGAGGAGCATGGAGGGGGATAAGGGGTTGAGATAGTAAAGAGACGGGGAGAGGAGTTAGAGGAGCAGGGAGGGGGATAAGGGGTTGAGATAGTAGAGAGACGAGGAGAGGAGTTAGAGGAGCAGGGTGGGGGATAAGGGGTTGGAGATAGTAGAGAGACGGGAGAGGAGTTAGAGGAGCAGGGAGGGGGATAAGGGGTTGGAGATAGAAGAGAGACGGGGAGAGGAGTTAGAGGAGCAGGAGAGGGGGATAAGGGTTGGAGATAGTAGAGAGACAAGGAGAGGAGTTAGAGGAGCAGGTGGGAGGATAAGGGGTTGGAGATAGTAGAGAGACAGGGAGAGGAGTTAGAGGAGCAGGGAGGGGGATAAGGGGTTGGAGATAGTAGAGAGCGACAGGAGAGGAGTTAGAGGAGCAGGGAGGGGGGATAAGGGGTTGGAGATAGAAGAGAGACAGGAGAGGAGTTAGAGGAGCAGGGAGGGGATAAGGGGTTGGAGATAGTAGAGACGGGGAGAGGAGTAGAGGAGCAGGGAGGAGGGGGATAAGGGGTTGGAGATAGTAGAGCGACAGGGAGAGGAGTTAGAGGAGCAGGGAGGGGGATAAGGATTGAGATAGTAGAGAGATGGGAGAGGAGTTAGAGGAGCGGGGATAAGGGGTTGAGATAGAAGAGAGACGGGGAGAGGAGTTAGAGGAGCAGGGAGGGGGATAAGGGGTTGGAGTTAGTAGAGAGATGGGGAGAGGAGTTAGAGGAGCAGGGAGGGGGATAAGGGGTTGAGATAGTAGAGAGATGGGGAGAGGAGTTAGAGGAGCAGGGAGGGGGGATAAGGGGTTGGAGATAGTAGAGAGATGGGGAGAGGAGTTAGAGGAGCAGGGAGGGGGATAAGGGGTTGGAGATAGAAGAGAGACGGGGAGAGGAGTTAGAGGAGCAGGGGGGATAAGGGGTTGGAGATAGAAGAGAGACGGGGAGAGGAGTTAGAGGAGCAGGGAGAGGGGATAAGGGGTTGGAGATAGTAGAGAGACAAGGAGAGGAGTTAGAGGAGCAGGGTGGGAGGATAAGGGTTGGAGATAGTAGAGAGACAGGGAGAGGAGTTAGAGGAGCAGGAAGGGGGATAAGGGGTTGGAGATAGAAGAGAGACGGGAGAGGAGTTAGAGGAGCAGGGGAGGGGGGATAAGGGGCTGGAGATAGTAGAGAGATGGGGAGAGGAGTTAGAGGAGCAGGGAGGGGGGATAAGGGGTTGGAGATAGTAGAGAGACGGGGAGAGGAGTTAGAGGAGCAGGAGGGGATAAAGGGTTGGAGATAGTAGAGAGACGGGGAGAGGAGTTAGAGGAGCAGGGAGGGGGGATAAGGGGTTGAGATAGTAGAGAGACGGGAGGGGAGTTAGAGGAGCAGGGAGGGGGATAAGGGGTTGAGATAGTAGAGAGATGGAGAGAGAGTTAGAGGAGCATGGAGGGGGATAAGGGGTTGAGATAGTAAAGAGACGGGAGAGGAGTTAGAGGAGCAGGGAGGGGGATAAGGGTTGGAGATAGTAGAGACGAGGAGAGGAGTTAGAGGAGCAGGGTGGGGATAAGGGGTTGGAGATAGTAGAGAGACGGGGAGAGAGGAGTTAGAGGAGCAGGGAGGAGGGATAAGGGTTGAGATAGAAGAGAGACGGGGAGAGGAGTTAGAGGAGCAGGAGGGGGATAAGGGGTTGAGATAGTAGAGAGACAAGGAGAGGAGTTAGAAGAGCAGGGTGGGAGGATAAGGGGTTGGAGATAGTAGAGAGACAGGGAGAGGAGTTAGAGGAGCAGGGAGGGGGATAAGGGGTTGGAGATAGTAGAGCGACAGGGAGAAGAGTTAGAGGAGCAGGGAGGGGGATAAGGTGTTGGAGATAGTAGAGAGACAGGGAGAGAGTTAGAGGAGCAGGGAGGGGGATAAGGGGGTTGGAGATAGAAGAGAGACGGGGAGAGGAGTTAGAGGAGCAGGAGGGGGATAAGGGGTTGAGATAGTAGAGAGACAGGGGAGAGGAGTTAGAGGAGCAGGGTGGGAGGATAAGGGGTTGAGATAGTAGAGAGACAGGGAGAGAGTTAGAGGAGCAGGAAGGGGGATAAGGGGTTGGAGATAGTAGAGCGACAGGGAGAGGAGTTAGAGGAGCAGGGAGGGGGATAAGGTGTTGGAGATAGTAGAGAGACAGGGAGAGGAGTTAGAGGAGGGGAGGGGATAAGGGGTTGGAGATAGAAGAGAGACAGGGAGAGGAGTTAGAGGAGCAGGGAGGGGGATAAGGGGTTGGAGATAGTAGAGCGACAGGGAGAGGATTAAGAGGAGCAGGGGGATAAGGGGTTGAGATGGTAGAGAGACGGGGAGAGGGAGTTAGAGGAGCAGGGAGGGGGATAAGGGGTTGGAGATAGTAGAGAGACGGGGAGAGGAGTTAGAGGAGCAGGGAGGGGGGTTAAGGGGTTGAGATAGTAGAGAGACGGGGAGAGGAGTTAGAGGAGCAGGAGGGGGGATAAGGGGTTGAGATAGTAGAGACGGGAGAGGAGTTAGAGGAGCAGGGTGGGGGCATAAGGGGTTGGATATAGTAGAGAGACAGTTAGAGGAGCAGGGAGGGGGATAAAGGAGACGGGGAGAGGGAGTTAGTAGAGAGGGAGGGGGATAAGGGGAGAGGAGTTAGAGGAGCAGGGAGGGGGATAAGGGGTTGGAGATAGTAGAGAGACGGGAGAGGAGTTAGAGGAGCAGGGAGGGGGCATAAGGGGTTGGAGATAGAAGAGAGACGGGGAGAGGAGCCAGAGAGCGGGAGGGGGATAAGGGGTTGAGATAGTAGAGAGACGGGGAGAGGAGTTAGAGGAGCAGGGGGGGATAAGGGGTTGGAGATAGTAGAGAGACGGGAGAGGAGTTAGAGGAGCAGGGAGGGGGATAAGGGGTTGGAGATAGTAGAGAGACGGGGAGAGGAGTTAGAGGAGCAGGGAGGGGGATAAGGGGCTGAGATTGTAGAGAGACGGGGGAGGAGTTAGAGGAGCAGGGAGGGGGATAAGGGGTTGGAGATAGTAGAGAGACGGGAGAGGAGTTAGAGGAGCAGGGGAGGGGGATAAGGGGTTGGAGATAGAAGAGAGACGGGGAGAGGAGTTAGAGGAGCGGGGGGGGATAAGGGGTTGGAGATAGTAGAGAGACGGGGAGAGGAGTTAGAGGAGCAGGGAGGGGGGATAAGGGTTGAGATAGTAGAGAGACGGGGAGAGGAGTTAGAGGAGCAGGGAGGGGGATAAGGGGTTGAGATAGTAGAGAGACGGGGAGAGGAGTTAGAGGAGCGGGATAAGGGGTTGAGATAGTAGAGAGACGGGGAGAGGAGTTAGAGGAGCAGGGAGGGATAAGGGGTTGAGATAGTAGAGACGGGGAGAGGAGTTAGAGGAGCAGGGGGGGGATAAGGGGTTGGAGATAGAAGAGAGACGAGAGAGAGTTAGAGGAGCAGGGAGGGGGGATAAGGGGTTGGAGATAGTAGAGAGACGGGGAGAGGAGTTAGAGGAGCAGGAGGGGGATAAGGGGTTGGAGATAGTAGAGAGACGGGGAGAGAGGAGTTAGAGGATAAGGGGTTGAGAGGACGGGGAGAGGGAGTTAGAGGGGGATAAGGGGTTGGAGATAGTAGAGAGACGGGAGAGGAGTTAGAGGAGCAGGGAGGGGGATAAGGGGTTGGAGATTGTAGAGAGACGGGGAGAGGAGTTAGAGGAGCGGGGAATGGGGTTGAGATAGTAGAGAGACGGGGAGAGGAGTTAGAGGAGAGCGGGGATAAGGGGTTGAGATAGTAGAGAGACGGGGAGAGGAGTTAGAGGAGCAGGGAGGGGGGATAAGGGGTTGGAGATAGAAGAGAGACGGGGAGAGGAGTTAGAGGAGCAGGGAGGGGGATAAGGTGTTGGAGATAGTAGAGAGACAGGAGAGGAGTTAGAGGAGCAGGGAGGGGGATAAGGGGTTGGAGATAGTAGAGACGGGGAGAGGAGTTAGAGGAGCAGGGAGGGGGATAAGGGGGGAGATAGTAGAGCGACAGGGAGAGGAGTTAGAGGAGCAGGGAGGGGGATAAGGGGTTGGAGTTAGTAGAGGGATGGGGAGAGGAGTTAGAGGAGCAGGGAGGGGGATAAGGGGTTGGAGATAGTAGAGAGATGGGGAGAGGAGTTAGAGGAGCAGGGTGGGGGGTATAAGGGGTTGGAGATAGTAGAGAGATGGGGAGAGGAGTTAGAGGAGCAGGGAGGGGGATAAGGGGTTGGAGATAGAAGAGAGACGGGGAGAGGAGTTAGAGGAGCAGGGAGGGGGATGAGGGGTTGAGATAGAAGAGAGACGGGAGAGGAGTTAGAGGAGCAGGGAGGGGGATAAGGGGTTGGAGATAGTAGAGAGATGGGGAGAGGAGTTAGAGGAGCAGGAGGGGGGGAGGGGGGTTGGAGATAGAAGAGAGACGGGGAGAGGAGTTAGAGGAGCAGGGAGGGGGGATAAGGGGTTGGAGATAGTAGAGAGACGGGGAGAGGAGTTAGAGGAGCAGGGAGGGGATAAAGGGTTGGAGATAGTAGAGAGACGGGAGAGGAGTTAGAGGAGCAGGGAGGGGGATAAGGGGTTGGAGATAGTAGAGAGACGGGAGGGGGAGTTAGAGGAGCAGGAGGGGGATAAGGGGTTGGAGATGGTAGAGAGACGGGGAGAGGAGTTAGAGGAGCAGGAGGGGGATAAGGGGTTGGAGATAGTAGAGAGATGGAGAGAGGAGTTAGAGGAGCATGGAGGGGGATAAGGGGTTGGAGATAGTAGAGAGACGGGGAGAGGAGTTAGAGGAGCAGGGAGGGGGGATAAGGGGTTGTAGATAGTAGAGAGACAGGGAGAGGAGTTAGAGGAGCAGGGAGGGGATAAGGGTTGGAGATAGAAGAGAGACAGGGAGAGGAGTTAGAGGAGCAGGGAGGGGATAAGGGGTTGAGATAGAAGAGAGACAGGGAGAGGAGTTAGAGGAGCAGGGAGGGGGATAAGGGGTTGGAGATAGTAGAGCGACAGGAGAGGATTAAGAGGAGCAGGGAGGGGGATAAGGGGTTGGAGATGGTAGAGAGACGGGGAGAGGAGTTAGAGGAGCAGGGAGGGGGATAAGGGGTTGGAGATAGTAGAGAGACGGGGAGAGGAGTTAGAGGAGCAGGGAGGGGGATAAGGGGGTTGGAGATAGTAGAGACGGGGAGAGGAGTTAGAGGAGCAGGGAGGGGGGATAAGGGGTTGGAGATAGTAGAGCTGACAGGAGAGGATTTAGAGGAGCAGGGAGGGGGATAAGGGATTGAGATAGTAGAGAGATAGGGAGAGGAGTTAGAGGAGTGGGGATAAGGGGTTGGAGATAGAAGAGAGACGGGGAAAGGAGTTAGAGGAGCAGGGAGGGGGGATAAGGGGTTGGAGTTAGTAGAGAGATGGGGAGAGGAGTTAGAGGAGCAGGAGGGGGATAAGGGGTTGGAGATAGTAGAGAGATGGGGAGAGGAGTTAGAGGAGCAGGGAGGGGGGATAAGGGGTTGAGATAGTAGAGAGATGGGGAGAGGAGTTAGAGGAGCAGGGAGGGGGATGAGGGGTTGGAGATAGAAGAGAGACGGGGAGAGGAGTTAGAGGAGCAGGGAGGGGGGATAAGGGGTTGAGATAGTAGAGAGATGGGGAGAGGAGTTAGAGGAGCAGGAGGATAAAGGGTTGGAGATAGTAGAGAGACGGGAGAGGAGTTAGAGGAGCAGGGAGGGGGATAAGGGGTTGGAGATAGTAGAGAGACGGGAGGGGAGTTAGAGGAGCAGGGAGGAGGATAAGGGGTTGGAGATAGTAGAGAGATGGAGAGAGGAGTTAGAGGAGCATGGAGGGGATAAGGGGTTGGAGATAGTAGAGAGACGGGGAGAGGAGTTAGAGGAGCAGGGAGGGGGATAAGGGGTTGTAGATAGTAGAGAGACAGGGAGAGGAGTTAGAGGAGCAGGGAGGGGATAAGGGGTTGGAGATAGAAGAGAGACAGGGAGAGGAGTTAGAGGAGCAGGGAGGGGGGATAAGGGGTTGGAGATAGTAGAGCAACAGGGAAAGGATTAAGAGGAGCAGGGAGGGGGGATAAGGGGTTGGAGATGGTAGAGAGACGGGGAGAGGAGTTAGAGGAGCAGGGAGGGGGGATAAGGGGTTGGAGATAGTAGAGAGACGGGGAGAGGAGTTAGAGGAGCAGGGAGGGGGTTAAGGGGTTGAGATAGTAGAGAGACGGGGAGAGGAGTTAGAGGAGCAGGGAGGGGGATAAGGGGCTGGAGATAGTAGAGAGACGAGGAGAGGAGTTAGAGGAGCAGGGTGGGGGCATAAGGGGTTGGAGATAGTAGAGAGACGGGGAGAGGAGTTAGAGGAGCAGGGAGGGGGATAAGGGGTTGAGATTGTAGAGAGACGGGGAGAGGAGTTAGAGGAGCAGGGAGGGGGATAAGGGGTTGGAGATAGTAGAGAGACGGGGAGAGGAGTTAGAGGAGCAGGGAGGGGGATAAGGGGTTGAGATAGTAGAGAGACGGGAGGGGAGTTAGAGGAGCAGGGAGGAGGGATAAGGGGTTGGAGATAGTAGAGAGATGGAGAGAGGAGTTAGAGGAGCATGGAGGGGGATAAGGGGTTGGAGATAGTAGAGAGACGGGGAGAGGAGTTAGAGGAGCAGGGAGGGGGATAAGGGGTTGTAGATAGTAGAGAGACAGGGAGAGGAGTTAGAGGAGCAGGGAGGGGATAAGGGGTTGGAGATAGTAGAGAGACGGGGAGAGGAGTTAGAGGAGCAGGGAGGGGATAAAGGGTTGGAGATAGTAGAGAGACGGGGAGAGGAGTTAGAGGAGCAGGGAGGGGGGATAAGGGGTTGGAGATAGTAGAGAGACGGGAGGGGAGTTAGAGGAGCAGGGAGGAGGGATAAGGGGTTGGAGATAGTAGAGAGATGGAGAGAGGAGTTAGAGGAGCATGGAGGGGGGATAAGGGTTGGAGATAGTAGAGAGACGGGAGAGGAGTTAGAGGAGCAGGGAGGGGGGATAAGGGGTTGTAGATAGTAGAGAGACAGGGAGAGGAGTTAGAGGAGCAGGGAGGGATAAGGGGTTGGAGATGGTAGAGAGACGGGGAGAGGAGTTAGAGGAGCAGGGAGGGGGATAAGGGTTGGAGATAGTAGAGACGGGGAGAGGAGTTAGAGGAGCAGGGAGGGGGGTTAAGGGGTTGGAGATAGTAGAGAGACGGGGAGAGGAGTTAGAGGAGCAGGGAGGGGGATAAGGGGTTGGAGATAGTAGAGAGACGAGGAGAGTTAGAGGAGCAGGGAGGGGGATAAGGGGTTGAGATAGAAGAGAGACGGGGAGAGGAGTTAGAGGAGCGGGAGGGGGGGATAAGGGGTTGGAGATTGTAGAGAGACGGGGAGAGGAGTTAGAGGAGCGGGGATAAGGGGTTGGAGATAGCAGAGAGACGGGGAGAGGAGTTAGAGGAGCGGGGATAAGGGGTTGGAGATAGTAGAGAGACGGGGAGAGGAGTTAGAGGAGCAGGGAGGGGGATAAGGGGTTGGAGATAGAAGAGAGACGGGGAGAGGAGTTAGAGGAGCAGGGAGGGGGATAAGGGGTTGGAGATAGTAGAGAGACGGGGAGAGGAGTTAGAGGAGCAGGGAGGGGGGATAAGGGGTTGGAGATAGTAGAGAGACGGGGAGAGGAGTTAGAGGAGCAGGGAGGGGGGATAAGGGGTTGGAGATAGAAGAGAGACGGGGAGAGGAGTTAGAGGACCAGGGCAGCAAATAAAGGGTGAGTGAGCAGGGCAGAGGGTGTGAGGGAAACGAGGGGGAAGTGAAAACAGGAGTGAGAATGAGGCAGAGGAATAACTTAACTGCTCTAAATAGAGGAGAGAGAGAATCAGAGAGAGGGAGATAAAAAACAGCATCTTACATTATTGAACCATTCCTGGTTTAGAATTGATGTTGGACACATGAAAGGAGAAAGCAGGCGTGTGTGTGTATAAATACCCAGGCCAGGGCTGACTAAGGCACTACAGCCAGTTCCTTAAATATGAGTCTAATCACTTCATTCCAGCTCTGTCTGGCCAACAGCATGATGTAAACCCAGTATAGAGGAGTAATAGATCCCTCTATCTATAGCTCTGTTGTAGGACTAGTTGCTTGATTCTAACCCTCCTCAGTTCAGTTAATACAAGCCACCATGATGGTGAGAAGAGATTCATTTTACGGGAACAATGAATTACATTAAAATGGATTTCAATGCACAAAATAGGCTATATTACCGGGCAAGTCCTAGCCGACTTCACCTTCCCTAGGCCGGCTATAGAAATATCAATGGGATTCATGACAGGCTTCGATAAGAATGACTACACCTCTCTCTCTCCTCTATCAATGTTTTTTCTTTCCCTGGCTCGGCCAGAATAGTCGGTGTCAGCGGGTCCTTTCTGCGCCCAGGGGGGGTTCTGCACCTATGTTGCGCGAGAGCCAAGACCGCCGCCGCGTGCTGGCGCTCCCTGAATCCCGTTTCTATGACGACAAACATCATCCGTTCCCTGCTCACCGTGTTGCGAGATAGAAAATCATATCATCGGACCCCTTGTTTTTGTCTGTGCATGCTGGGGTACGCATTCGACAGATAGCCAATATATATATTTTTGAATCCTATCCATTTAATCCTCCTTTTACCTCATAGCTAGGTGTGTCAATAACCAGCCGATAGTGACCAGCCGCTGGCGTCAAGTCAAAGTGATGGAGCCAAATGCCACCCATTTCTCATTTATAGCTCAGACTCATTAATGAATGTCTGGTTCAATTTTAGTCAATCGAATAACAAACGCAGACCATTTCACATTGAAGAAAAATATAGCCTAAGAATTATGTATGAAGGATGATGAAATGTTGATGCCAAAACGGATGTGAAGGCCTCTATATCTTATGTAGGTTGGCCTACGTGGCGTGCTGAAAACACAGTTTAACTAAAAAAATTATGCAATATTAATAACATTATATATATATATAGCTTAGCTGAGGAATTTCTCGCTGAACAGCCAATTGAAATACAGGTAACCAAACCACATGTATGTTTGCTATAGCCTAGGTCTGGTGGCCTACAGAATAACAAAATAGGCTCCAGTCTCCACATCACATTTATGGTAAACAAATAGGTATAATTAATCATCACCACACTTACGCTGATTTGAACGAGTGCGTCCATCATAGACGTAAACGCCTGGAGTTCTGCTTCAGCCATCCTTTAGGATAAAACGCGGTGTTGATGCGAATGTAGCCTGGTCTGTCAAATTCACAATCGTAGCCTAGGCCTAGTAATATACTCAAATATGTTGTCCGAGGGTGAATAAGGAAAATGTTAATAGCTTGGTCAATGAACCATATGTAGCCTAGATATAGGCTATCGCATATTAGTCTGACCGGATGTATATGGTCTGGAGTGCGCAGCGTTGACTTCTGTCCCTTTCCACTGGGCTCGCGCTGATAAGGTGATGTTCAATAGTGGGGGATAGAGCATGCGTGGTGATTTCTGCTGAGTGAAACAGGTTTAAGTGCTCTCTCTCTCTCTCTCTCTATCTGTGTGTGTGCGTGTGCATGTGCAATGGCGGTTCTAGCTTCTATGGCTCCCTGAGTGACCCCCCCCTTCAGCGAAAAAAAATGCAACAATATGTCTCTGAAACTATATATTATTCACAGTATTATGAATGCATTGTGGTTTATTTGGTAGTATTTCGTAGCGTGACTGATTTTACTAATTGCATTTGTACTGTACAAAGTTAGAGGTGCGCTATTTCATAGATTCCCCCGCTCCCCCTACCTCGGGCTTCCAGTGGGGAGACCTAAGGTCATCCTACCCCCGCAACCCCTCCCAATCTCATACTTCTGAGTGGGAGACCTTCCCAGGCAGTAGCCTGCCTAGCTCACAAACTAGAATCAGGGCACCCACTCCGGCATGGTTAATTGACCCACAGTCCCACTCGTGATATGATATCATTGACTTGAAGTGCAAATGAGCGATAGAAAACTGATCGCGGAAATGCCACCATTCCAATTTTTTGGGGTGCGGGCGCCCCGGGCCACCCCCGGCAAGATGCCTTATACCTAAATCCGCTACTGTGTGTGTGTGTGTGTGTGTGTGTGTGTGTGTGTGTGTGTGTGTGTGTGTGTGTGTGTTTCTCACTGTGTAGGCCTATACACGGAATCATTCAGAATATTTTGGTTTGGTTTAAAGTGTAATTGTCACAAAAATGATTGACATTATTTTACTGCCACTGCATGTCTGGTGAAAACAGAACACTGATATTGATGCATACATTGTATATGACCCTACCTACCTATATGACAATTGTTTCACTTTAATAATGTTTACATACTGCTTTCCTCATCTCATATACTGTACTCTATCCTACTGTATTTTAGTCAACGCCACTCCGACATTGCTCATCCTAATATTTATATCATTCTTAATTCCATTATTTTACTTTTAGATTTGTGTGTATTGTTGTGAATTGTTAGAAACTACTGCACTGTTGGAGCTAGGAACACAAGCATTTCACTACACCCGCAATTACATCTGCTAAATATGTGTTTGTTGACCAATAAAATTAGATTTGATTCTAGCCACTAGATGGCGACGTGCGATTATAAAACGCCACTAGAATGACGCGTCACGACGAAGCGTTCCTCAGCCTCAACTGGTCTGTTTCCGTCCTAAATCGTTAACGAAACCGTACGTTCTTGAACGCACCCCAGATTTAAATTGTTGTAGCAACGAGTTAAGCCATGCCTGCAGCGTCTGTTTGTTTCTAGTCCTAGACACAGTTGTTTCAATTAATGGTAAATACATCATCAAATGTGGCTAGTTTTTGGCTCCAAATATTGACTAACGAGTTGAACAACGTCGTATGTCCTGTATTGGGTACCTTAGCTAGCTAAGTTAGCACTATCAAGGTGAGTGTGCGGATAAATTAGCTTATACATTTGCTAATAGTAACGTTACTTAGTCTACACATTGTATACAGCCAATATTGTATTGCATATTGTAGCAGGCTCAAGTCTACACACGGATTTTGTTGTTTCTATTGGCAATATTAACATTAACGTTATACTTGTCAGCGTTTGCCTATTCCGCCTCTTTATTCTAGGTACCATAGTACCCATACAGGCACATCTTTGCTGGAGCAATGTCTGCAGTCAGCAGCCTGGTCCCGGCTCGATTCCTGACTCTCACTGCTCACCTCGTCATCGTCATCACCATTTTCTGGTCACGGGTATGTTCTGAGTACTGGCAAGGTTCTGGACAAACCAAATCAAATCAAATTTGATTTGTCACATACACATGGTTAGCAGATGTTAATGCGAGTGTAGCGAAATGCTTGTGCTTCTAGTTCCGACAATGCAGTGATAACCAACAAGTAATCTAACTAACAATTCCAAAACTACTGTCTTATACACAGTGTAAGGGGATAAGGAATATGTACATAAGGATATGTGAATGAGTGATGGTACAGAGCAGCATACAGTAGATGGTATCGAGTACAGTAGATACATATGAGATGAGTATGTAAACAAAGTGGCATAGTTAAAGTGGCTAGTGACATAAGAATGCAGTCGATGATCTAGAGTACAGTATATACATATGCATATGAGATGAATAATGTAGGGTAAGTAACATTATATAAGGTAGCATTGTTTAAAGTGGCTAGTGATATATTTACATCATTTCCCATCAATTCCCATTATTAAAGTGGCTGGAGTTGGGTCAGTGTCAATGACAGTGTGTTGGCAGCAGCCACTCAGTGTTAGTGGTGGCTGTTTAACAGTCTGATGGCCTTGAGATAGAAGCTGTTTTTCAGTCTCTCGGTCCCAGCTTTGATGCACCTGTACTGACCTCGCCTTCTGGATGATAGCGGGGTGAACAGGCAGTGGTTCGGGTGGTTGATGTCCTTGATGATCTTTATGGCCTTCCTGTAACATCGGGTGGTGTAGGTGTCCTGGAGGGCAGGTAGTTTTCCCCCGGTGATGCGTTGTGCAGACCTCACTACCCTCTGGAGAGCCTTACGGTTGAGGGCGGAGCAGTTGCCGTACCAGGCGGTGATACAGCCCGCCAGGATGCTCTCGATTGTGCATCTGTAGAAGTTTGTGAGTGCTTTTGGTGACAAGCCGACCAGCCTCCTGAGGTTGAAGAGGCGCTGCTGCGCCTTCTTCACGACGCTGTCAGTGTGAGTGGACCAATTCAGTTTGTCTGTGATGTGTATGCCGAGGAACTTAAAACTTGCTACCCTCTCCACTACTGATCCATCGATGTGGATAGGGGGGTGTTCCCTCTGCTGTTTCCTGAAGTCCACAATCATCTCCTTAGTTTTGTTGACGTTGAGTGTGAGGTTATTTTCCTGACACCACACTCCGAGGGCCCTCACCTCCTCCCTGTAGGCCGTCTCGTCGTTGTTGGTAATCAAGCCTGCCACTGTTGTGTCGTCCGCAAACTTGATGATTGAGTTGGAGCGTGCATGGCCACGCAGTCGTGGGTGAACAGGGAGTACAGGAGAGGGCTCAGAACGCACCCTTGTGGGGCCCCCGTGTTGAGGATCAGCGGGGAGGAGATGTTGTTGCCTACCCTCACCACCTGGGGGCGGCCCGTCAGGAAGTCCAGTACCCAGTTGCACAGGGCGGGGTCGAGACCCAGGGTCTCGAGCTTGATGACGAGCTTGGAGGGTACTATGGTGTTGAATGCCGAGCTGTAGTCGATGAACAGCATTCTCACATAGGTATTCCTCTTGTCCAGGTGGGTTAGGGCAGTGTGCAGTGTGGTTGAGATTGCATCGTCTGTGGACCTATTTGGGCGGTAAGCAAATTGGAGTGGGTCTAGGGTGTCAGGTAGGGTGGAGGTGATATGGTCCTTGACTAGTCTCTCAAAGCACTTCATGATGACGGAAGTGAGTGCTACGGGGCGGTAGTCGTTTAGCCATATCCTCTGTGTGTGACCTGTCTCATGCCTGTATCTGGCATTTAGAAGACACCAGTTGTTCACGGCATCATCAACATGCTCTTCTATAATACACTGCTCAAAGAAATAAAGGGAACACTTAAACAACACAATGTAACTCTAAGTCAATCACACTTCTGTGAAATCAAACTGTCCACTTAGGAAGCAACACTGATTGACAATAAATTTCACATGCTGTTGTGCAAATGGAATAGACAACATGTGGAAATTATAGGCAATTAGCAAGACACCCCCAATAAAGGAGTGGTTCTGCAGGTGGTGACCACAGACCACTTCTCAGTTCCTATGCTTCCTGGCTGATGTTTTGGTCACTTTTGAATGCTGGCGGTGCTTTCACTCTAGTGGTAGCATGAGACGGAGTCTACAACCCACACAAGTGGCTCAGGTAGTGCAGTTCATCCAGGATGGCACATCAATGCGAACTGTGGCAAGAAGGTTTGCTGTGTCTGTCAGCGTAGTGTCCAGAGCATGGAGGCGCTACCAGGAGACAGGCCAGTACATCAGGACACGTGGAGGAAGCCGTAGGAGGGCAACAACCCAGCAGCAGGACCGCTACCTCCACCTTTGTCCAAGGAGGAGCAGGAGGAGCACTGCCAGAGCCCTGCAAAATGACCTCCAGCAGGCCACAAATGTGCATGTGTCTGCTCAAATGGTCAGAAACCGACTCCATGAGGGTGGTATGAGGGCCCGACATCCACAGGTGGGGGTTGTGCTTACAGCCCAACACCGTGCAGGACGTTTGGCATTTGCAAGAGAACACCAAGATTGGCAAATTCGCCACTGGCGCCCTGTGCTCTTCACAGATGAAAGCAGGTTCACACTGAGCACATGTGACAGACGTGACAGTCTGGAGACGTTGTGGAGAACGTTCTGCTGCCTGCAACATCCTCCAGCATGACCGGTTTGGCGGTGGGTCAGTCATGGTGTGGGGTGGCATTTCTTTGGGGGGCCGCACAGCCCTCCATGTGCTCGCCAGAGGTAGCCTGACTGCCATTAGGTACCGAGATGAGATCCTCAGACCCCTTGTGAGACCATATGCTGGTGCGGTTGGCCCTGGGTTCCTCCTAATGCAAGACAATGCTAGACCTCATGTGGCTGGAGTGTGTCAGCAGTTCCTGCAAGAGGAAGACATTGATGCTATGGACTGGCTCGCCCGTTCCCCAGACCTGAATCCAATTGAGCACATCTGGGACATCATGTCTCGCTCCATCCACCAACGCCACGTTGCACCACAGACTGTCCAGGAGTTGGCGGATGCTTTAGTCCAGGTCTGGGAGGAGATCCCTCAGGAGACCATCCGCCACCTCATCAGGAGCATGCCCAGGCGTTGTAGGGAGGTCATACAGGCACGTGGAGGCCACACACACTACTGAGCCTCATTTTGACTTGTTTTAAGGACATTACATCAAAGTTGGATCAGCCTGTAGTGTGGTTTTCCACTTTAATTTTGAGTGTGACTCCAAATCCAGACCTTGATAAATTTCATTTCCATTGATAATTTTTTGTGTGATTTTGTTGTTAGCACATTCAACTATGTAAAGAAAAAAGTATTTAATAAGAATATTTCATTCATTCAGATCTAGAATGTGTTATTTTAGTGTTCCCTTTATTTTTTTGAGCAGTGTATATTGTGTTTCAACTGTGCTCGGAATCTAGTGATACTGTGTAGATCTATCTCTGAAGTAATCGTACTCATTGGCCCACAGGAGAACAATGTTGAAGCTTGCCTGCCTTTGGATTTCACACAGGACCAATACGACAAGGAGGACACCAAGTAAGCATCTTTCACCCAGGACAGGACTCCTAACCCTACACACACACAGTATATCCCAAAATAATTGCTAGAGGTTTTGAATAATCACATGTCTTACACACTCTCTTGATCTTTCTCTCCTCTATCTTTCTCTGTCTCTCTCTTCTAGGTTGGTGGTAGCGTTGTCAGTCACCATGGGTCTGTTTGCTATAGAGCTGGCTGGCTTCTTCTCTGGTGTGTCTATGTTCAACTGCACCCAGGGCCTCCTCTGTATCCTTTACATGTTCTCAAAACTCTTCTACAAAACCCTGTACATTACCAAAGTACACAATGCATAGCACAGCAGTGGTCACCAGTCCTGGAGAACTACAGTTTGCCTTCGTTCTTGCACAGTACTAATTTTGCGTGGCCAGTCACATCAACATGTAGGCTACTCAAGGTCTTGATGTTTTGTTGAGTAGCTGAGTGTTGGTTGAGGAAGTCATCTTTTTATTGGTTTGGTTAAGATTCCCTGACTCAGGACTCCCTCCCCATACACCATCCATGCATCCATCTCTCCATCCACACACTAGCGACTGCAGCCCATGCCAGTGCCTCTGTGGCTCTGCTGTTCTTTCTGTTTGAACGATGGGCATGTGAAATATACTGGTGGATCCTTGCTTTCTACAGGTGTGTGTTTGTGTTGTGGTGTGTGTGTTTCTCAGAGGTTTTGTTTCCCTGACTGACGTCTCCTCCAGCGTTGGCTGTCCACTGCAGCGCGTCCGTCTCCCTGTCTTTCTTTGTCTTCCAGAGATGGGAGTGTTGGACATACTGGGTTATTTTTGCCTTCTGCAGGTTTGTGTGTGATTGACTAACAGACAGACAGACAGACAGACAGACATTGTGTGTGTGTGTCCTGGAGTTATTTGTGTCATTTTTGCCTCGTGCAGGTTGATGCTTTGCTTATAATGCTGCCATCCTCTCTATCTCCCGTAGTGTTCTCCCTGCATTTGTGGAGATCCTACTCTTCATCGCAGTGTTCGGACTGAAGAAGAAGCCATTATAACCGAGAGCAGTGTTTCACATCAATGTTCAGTCTGGAATGTAGTGTCCATCCTTCCCAGCACTTGTACACAGCTGTCCAAGTGTGTGACACATTGTGACTGTTCAATAGTGTCAAGGAGACATAGTTGATGTTAGTGATGCTGGATGGTGATCGTAGTGATAAAGACAACAGAGCTGGTTAAGATGTGGGTGGTCTAAGCTGCAGCATCCGATACAGTGACAGCATAGGTTCGAATCTGGCCTTCTGACTTTTGACACAGCCTTTATCTCTCCATCAATAGTCAGATTATTTTATTTATTTATTTTAAGCTGTGGTGTGTGTTTCAGGATTGTGGGCGTTGTAGATGGAATCTGTATGTACCAAGGCAGAGAGGACGATTTCTAAAAACTCCAGCGTATTGATCCTAATTGCTAAGCTGAATGTATAGACACAAGTAACCATCTTTCTCTTCACCATGCTAAATGGTCCTGTGTGCCTTATGATTTTAGTACCACCTTTCTAAAACGTTTACCTAAAAAATATGTTTTATCAAGCTGAAGCTATACCATTCCTTCCTCCCTTTTAATATGCTTTTTACATGAATCTAAAATGTGGTGATATCTGATGGTTGCTACACTTCTATATGTCAAAGTGTTATTCTTTTCTTTTTTTTACCATTAAAGTATTTTACCTGTGTAATCTAGTATTTATTTCATAAACCTTCCTTGTGCGGTGGGTGTGTCAGTCTTGACGCACTTTCTGCGTCGCTAGAATCTGATTGGCACTTCACATTCGACTCCTACGTGTGCCACCTCTCACCGGTTCCGGGTAGCAGAAACAGAGTTTGTTCCTGGAGCTGCCTGTGTTTTGAAAGGATATCGAAAACACATGTTGTTTTGTTGTCAACAACGTAATTATTGATTAAATATCAAAACATGGGTAAGTTCTGCAAGGCTACTGTTTAATTTTGATCAATGTTTGTGCTTTGAACATATGTATTGAGGGATAGAAAACGTAATGGTAACTAGCTAACGATAGCTAGCTGTGTAACTGTAGGCTTGCCATCCATTGCTAACTTTGTTAGTTACGTATCTATTTTGTGCAGAATACACTTGCCAACAATATATATTCCTTCAGTTTAACGGTAGGTAGGCTGTTTTGTCGAAATGTATGATAAAGTTTTCTTGTGGCTACCTAGTTAGGTATTTTCATTATTCGGGTGAGGGTGTTTCCACACGGAATCTTTCAAGCGTGTACACTGACGTGGCGTAAAGATTGCTGTTAATAAGATGCAGTGAAATGTTTCGTATAGGCTAGTTATTTTATGTTTCTGTCACTCAAAGATGAAATATAAACCCAACTGTTGATATTATTATTATGTTAGAATCTGGCCTCTTCAGTCCAGCTGCAGTCCCTTAGTTTGTGACCGTAGTAGAACAATCATCTATGTGTAATCTGCCTCTCCCCTCCCTCTAGCGGTGAACACAGGCACATCCCTGGTTCTGTCCAGTCTGTTCTCTGTGTTGGTGTTTGCTGGGATGCAGATGTTCAGCAGACAGCTGGGCTCTACAGAGTTGCTCACCATCCTGGGAGGCTTCCTGGGCTCTGTCCTCTTCATCTGCTCCCTCACAGTATCCTCCTTACACCAAAACACACCACAACATAGCAGCACTGCATACAATGCAATCTAGGTAGACCTCAGATAGGCTTAGGGTTGTAAACGTGTCAAAGTAAGCTGTTTGTAAAGCCAGACAGCTAAAGTCTTTGTTTATGTTCTGTGATGGAAGCAGATAGTCAGTTGGTTGGTTCTATAGTCCACATGCAGCACTGTGAGTCATGGTGGCAGGGTTTTTATTTTTTTTATTTCACCTTTATTTAACCAGGTAGGCTAGTTGAGAACAAGTTCTCATTTACAACTGTGACCAGGCCAAGACTAAAGCAAAGCAGTTCGACACAAACAACAACACAGAGTTACACATGGAATAAACAAACATACAGTCAATAATACAGTACAAAAGTATATATAAGGTGTGTGTAAATGAGGTAAGATAAGGGAGGTAAAGGCAATAAATAGGCCATGGAGGCGAAGTAATTGCAATATACCAATTAAACACTCGGAGTCATTGATGTGCAGAAGATGAACGTGCAAATAGAGATACTGGGGTGCAAAGGAGCAAGATAAATAAATACCGTAAGGGGATAAATAAAGTAAGGATCACTGAAAGTCTAAAGGTCTAATAAAACCACCACATTAGGTGTCTCTTCTCTCCCACTGTGTGTTTCCCTCCTTAACCCTCCTCTCCAACCAGGCCTTCAGTAACCTGGAAAACCTCATCTTCGGCAAGGGATTCCAGGTCAAGATCTTCCCAGAGAGTAAGTCCATCTTCACAACTACAGAGTGATGCACAGAATCTATTTCCTGTGTTTCACACACATTCACTGAGCCTCTTGTCATGAGTATGGGTGCATCTGAATAGTATAGCGGCTCAGCACCCACTCAGTCCTGTTTTAACGGGTGTTCATTTCTCTCCTGTCCACCAGTCCTGGTGTGCCTGTGCCTCTCTCTGTTTGCCTCTGGGCTAGTGCACCGTGTGTGTGTCACCACATGGTAAGTATGAACTCCCTGACTACTGACAAACCCAGGTGCACCACACACAGAAACTCTCTTAACAACGGAACTCAGTGATGACATGAAGGACTTATGGAATAGCAGAGAGCCTATACAACTGACAATCTCTTAGAAAGAAATAGAAACTATTGGAACCAAGATTTAAAAAATAACTGATATTGGCACAAGATGGAAGTAATGTTGGATCATAACTAACGACATTACAGTTTACAAAAATGTATGCTTAATCCAGTATAAATTCATGTATTGAATGTATTATACAAGAGACAGAGAGGTCTGAAGTGTAAAACTACTAATGACTCAATAATTCATGACCTTCTGGAAATGCTATAAGATCTAAAAGTAATGGGTGGAGTTGGAAAGATGTGGCTCAGAAGTATTACAATGTAAATGAGCTTTTAATGAGTCTGTCTGCATATTTAAAGACATGGCATATGAGGGTGCAGTGAGATACCTGATGGGTAGGACAACACTTTTCTCATCAATCATCTTAAAAAAACATATACTTCAACTGGAAATCAACCAATCATCTGTCATTCACGCAATGGAAGGGTCAAATGCTTTACTATCTAAAAAATTGAAAGTGCGCAGGTGACTGAGAGAAACAAATTTGTGCTGTTTGAGGCCATGTGGCAGAAAGTGATGCGGGCGCTGGAGATAAGGGGGTGAGGGCTGGTGGGTCTGGGCAGGAGTGATGTAGTCGATTGTTTGTATGATGTCGTCGATTGTTTGTATGTTTTGTATTGTTGATCAAATAAAATCTTATAGGGGGAAAAAAGGAATAGTAATGATGATGATAACAGTACTACTATTATCAATGAACTTTGGGTGAAGTTTCTTTTTCTTCTCAAACCATATTGTGCTGTTGCTGTGCTGACTGTTTCATTTTGTTCTCTCTCCAGTCTGATATTCTCTCTGTTCGCCCTCTACTACATCAACAAAGTGTCTACTGCTCTGTACCAGGCAGCTGTTCCCACGGTAATGCCAGCCAAGGCTGCCAGCAAGGGCAAGAAAAAGAACTAAGTCACTAATTAGATCAAACTTTCATACCGTCATCCAATCAGCATCCACTACAACGGCTAACCAGGCAAGGGAGAAATGGTGTAGGTTAGCCAATGACAGTGTACCCCAGTTTCCTTTTTGTAGGTCGTGCCAACCAGCATTCTTAGATATTTTCCTTGACTTCTTAACTCTATGATCACTGATCTCCAAGGACTGGACACCTCTCAGCAGTATAGATAACCTGAGACCTACCCAGCTCATCCATACACTGTTCTCAGCAGTATAGATAGCCTGAGACCTACCCAGCCCATCCATACACTGTTCTCAGCAGTATAGATGACCTGAGACCTACCCAGCCCATCCATACACTGTTCTCAGCAGTATAGATGACCTGAGACCTACCCAGCCCATCCATACACTGTTCTCAGCAGTATAGATAGCCTGAGACCTACCCAGCCCATCCATACACTGTTCTCAGCAGTATAGATAGCCTGAGACCTACCCAGCCCATCCATACACTGTTCTCAGCAGTATAGTTAGCCTGAGACCTACCCAGCCCATCCATACACTGTTCTCAGCAGTCATGAGGCCTGGGGTGGAGGAAAGGAAGCAGTTTGGGATCTAGCCAGAATCATGTCTCTACATTCCCTACATCATCCCCATGTACTCAGCACTTGTTTCAAAATGCTTGTCTACAGATCCATACTTTTGATTGACATCCTTTTTGTTTTGGTATGAAAACTTTGTTGTTAATGAATTTGTAATTAAAACCCATTGAAAATAGTGTCTAGATTTTTCTTGGTTTAAGCTACTTGAAACAGACAAGTCAAGGTAAGCACTGTCGCTTCAGTGCTGCTATGGGCAAAGTTCCCCTTATCCATGCTCCAGGTACACACACATCTGACATCTCTTTTACAGAGCAGCCATGTACTAAGATGCTTTAACTCAAAGTAGCACACCAGTGTACACAATGGATTTTGTTTCGGGTGTCCTTTGATAGCTCTTTGTTCTTGGCCATAGTGGAGTTTGGAGTGTGACTGTTTGAGGGTGTGGACAGGTGTCTTTTATACTGATAACAAGTTCAAACAGGTGCCATTAATACAGGTAACGAGTGGAGGACAGAGGAGCCTCTTAAAGAAGTTGTTACAGGTCTGAGACCCAGAAATCTTGCTTGTTTGTAGGTGACCAAATACTTATTTTCCACCATAATTTGCAAATAAATTCATTAAAAATCCTACAATGTGATTTTCTGGATTTTTTTTCCATTTTGTATGTCATAGTTGAAGTGTACCTATGATGAAATTTACAGGCCTCATTGTTTTAAGTGGGAGAACTTGCACAATTGGTGGCTGACTAGATACTTTTTTGCCCCACTGTACATATATATATACAGTACCAGTCAATTTTTACAAGTTATTTTTACAATTTTCTACATTGTAGAATAATAGTGATGACATCAAAACTATGAAATAACACATGGAATCATGTAGTAACTACACTATTATTCTACACTACAATGTAGAAAATAGTAAAAAAAAAAATATAGAAAATCCCTGGAACGAGTAGGTGTACAAACTTTAGACTGGTACTGTATATCCCGGAAGACAAAACCAAGCCTACTCTCAAATGTGAACTTTCACTAGAAAACTAGCAGACCCACCCCTCCTACCACAGACACATGGAGAGATCCAGAGAGAACCAGCAGACCCACCCTCCTACCACATACACATGGAGAGATCCAGAGAGAAACAGCAGACCCACCCCTCCTACCACAGACACATGGAGAGATCCAGAGAGAACCAGCAGACCCACCCCTCCTACCACAGACACATGGAGAGATCCAGAGAGAACCAGCAGACCCACCCTCATACCACAGACACATGGAGAGATCCAGAGAACCAGCAGACCCACCCCTCCTACCACAGACACATGGAGAGATCCACAGACAACCTGCCGATGTGCCCTTGAACAAGGCACTTAACTCTAATTTGCTCCAGGGGCGCCGTACTACTATGGTTGACCCTGTAATACAACACATTTCACTGCACCTAACCTGTGTATGTGACAATGAAACATATATTGTTTATGTGCAGAATGAAAGAAAGTAGAAGAGTCATAAGAAATTAGAAGAGAATAATATACAGTTGAAGTCGGAAGTTTACATACACCTTAGCCAAATACATTTAAACACAGTTTTTCACAATTCCTGACTTTTAACCCAAGTAAAATTGATCTGACTTAGGTCAGTTAGGATCACCACTTTATTTTAGGAGAATGTGAAATGTCAGAATAATAGTAGAGATAATTATTTCTTTCATATTTTATTTCTTTCATCACATTCCCAGGGAGTCAGACGTTTACATACACTCAATTAGTATTTGGTAGCATTGCCTTTAAATTGTTTAACTTGAGTCAAACATTTCAGGTAGACTTCCACAAGCTTCCCACAATAAGTTGGATGAATTTTGTCCCATTCCTCCTGACAGCTGGTGTAACTAAGTCAGGTTTGTAGGCCTCCTTACTCGCACATGCTTATCAAGTTCTGCCCAAAAATTCTCAATGGGATTGAGGTCAGGGCTTTGTGATAGCCACTCCAATACCTTGACTTTGTTGTCATTAAGCCATTTTCCACAACTTTAGAAGTATGCTTGGGGTCATTGTCCATTTGGAAGACCCATTTGCGACCAAGCTTTAACTTCCCGGCTGATGTCTTGAGCCGTTGCTTCAATATATCCACACCATTTTCCCTCCTTAGGGAAAATCCAGGCTTCTTCCTGGCTCAGCGGCCTTTCAGGTTATGTCGATATAGGACTCGTTTTACTGTGGATGTAGATACTTTTGTAGCTGTTTCCTAAAGAATCTTCAAATCAAATTTATTTATATAACCCTTTGTACATCAGCTGATATCTCAAAGTGCTGTACAGAAACCCAGCCTAAAACCCCAAACAGCAAGCAATGCAGGTGTAGAAGCACGGTGGCTAGGAAAAACTCCCTAGAAAGGCCAAAACCTAGGAAGAAACCTAGAGAGGAACCTGGCTCTGAGGGGTGGCCAGTCCTCTTCTGGCTGTGCCGGGTGGAGATTATAACAGAACATGGCCAAGATGTTCAAATGTTCATAAATGACCAGCATGGTCAAATAATAATAATCACAGTAGTTGTCGAGGGTGCAGCAAGTCAGCACCTCAGGAGTAAATGTCAGTTGGCTTTTCATAGCCGATCATTAAGAGTATCTCTACCACTCCTGCTGTCTCTAGAGAGTTGAAAACAGCAGGACTGGGACAGGTAGCGCGTCCGGTGAACGGGTCAGGATTCCATAGCCGCAAGCAGAACAGTTGAAACTGGAGCAGCAGCACGACCAGGTGGACTGGGGACAGCAAGGAGTCCAAATGCCAGGTGGTCCTGAGGCATGGTCCTAGGGCTCAGGTCCTCTGAGAGAGAGAAAGAAAGAGAGAAAGAGAGAATTAGAGAGAGCATACTTAAATTCACAGAGGACACCGGATAAGACAGGAGAAGTCCTCCAGATATAACAAACTGACCCTAGCCCCCTGACACATAAACTACTGCAGCATAAATACTGGAGGCTGAGACAGGAGGGGTGAGGAGACACTGTGGCCCCATCCAATGATAATCCCGGACAAGGCCAAACAGGGAGGATATAACCCCACCCACTTTGCCAAAGCACAGCCCCCACACCACTAGAGGGATATCTTCAACCACCAACTTACCATCCTGAGACAAGGCCGAGTATAGCCCACAAAGATCTCCGCCACGGCACATCCCAAGGGGGGGCGCCAACCCAGGCAGGAAGATCACGTCAGTGAGTCAACCCACTCAAGTGACGCACCCCTCCTAGGGACAGCATGAAAGAGCACCAGTAAGCCAGTGACTCAGCCCCTGTAACAGGGTTAGAGGCAGAGAATCCCAGTGGAGAGAGGGGAACCGGCCAGGCAGAGACAGCAAGGGCGGTTCGTTGCTCCAGAGCCTTTCCGTTCACCTTCACACTCCTGGGCCAGACTACACTCAATCATATGACCCACTGAAGAGATGAGTCTTCAGTAAAGACTAAAAGGTTGAGACCGAGTCTGCGTCTCTCACATGGGTAGGCAGACCATTCCATAAAAATCGAGCTCTATAGGAGAAAGCCCTGCCTCCAGCTGTTTGCTTAGAAATTCTAGGAACAATTAGGAGGCCTGCGTCTTGTGACCGTAGCGTACGTGTAGGTATGTACGGCAGGACCAAATCAGAAAGATAGGTAGGAGCAAGCCCATGTAATACTTTGTAGGTTAGCAGTAAAACCTTAAAATCATCCCTTGCCTTAATTCTTGCGGCGAGCCATCCCGGATCCGGGATCGTGAATACAGCCTCAAGCTCATTACCATAACGCAACGTTAACTATTCATGAAAATCGCAAATGAAATGAAATCAATATGCTAGCTCTCAAGCTTAGCCTTTTGTTAACAACACTGTCATCTCAGATTTTCAAAAATATGCTTCTCAACCATAGCAAAACTAGCATTTGTGTAACAGTATTGATAGCTATTGATAGCTAGCATTAGCATTTAGCGTTAGCATTCAGCAGGCAACATTTTCACAAAAACCAGAAAACCATTCAAATAAAATAATTTACCTTTGAAGAACTTCGGATGTTTTCAATGAGGAGACTCTCAGTTAGATAGCAAATGTTCTGTTTTTCCTGAAAGAATATTTGTGCAGGAGAAATCGGTCCGTTTTCTGCGTCATGTTTGGCTACCAAAAAAAAAACGAAAATTCAGTTATAAAAACGCCAAACTTTTTCCAAAATAACTCCATAATATCGACTGAAACATGGCAAACGTTGTTTAGAATCAATCCTCAAGGTGTTTTTCTACATATCTCTTCAAAGATATATCGTTCGTGGAAGCATGCTTTCCCCTCTGTATCCCATGGGAAAATGCCAGCAGCTGAAAATTACGCACCAATTTAGACAAAGGACACCGGGCGGACCCCTGGCAAATGTAGTCTCTTATGGCCAATCTTCCAATGATATGCCTACAAATACGTCACAATGCTGCAGACATCTTGGACGAACAGCAGAGAGCTTAGGTTCATTCATGGCACATTCACAGCCATATAAGGAGACGATGGGAAACAGAGCCTCAAAAATTCTGCTCATTTCCTGTTTGAGGTTTCATCTTGGTTTCGCCTGGAGCATGAGTTCTGTGGCACTCACAGATAATATCTTTGCAGTTTTGAAAACGTCAGAGTGTTTTCTTTCCAAAGCTGCCAATTATATGCATAGTCGAGCATCTTTTCGTGACAAAATATTGCGCTTAAAACGGGCACGTTTTTTTAATCCAATAATGACATAGCGCCCCCATAGGTTGAAGAGGTTAACAGGAAGTCAGTGTAGGGAGGCTAGCACTGGAGTAATATGATCCAATTTTGGGGTTCTAGTCAGGATTCTTGCAGCCGTATTTAGCACGAATTGAAGTTATTTAGTGCTTTATCCGGGTAGCCGGAAAGTAGAGCATTGCAGTAGTCTAACCTAGAAGTAACAAAAGCATTTTTCTGCATCATTTTTGGACAGAAAGTTTCAGATTTTTGCAATGTTAAGTAGATGGAAAAAAGCAGTCCTTGAAACAGTCTTGATATGTTCCGCCTGCATCCGTAATGGGTCTGCGAGCAAACGACCACCCCTCATCCCTGTCAAACGCTCCCTAAAACACTTCTGCGAGCAGGCCTTTCTAATCGACCTGGCCGGGGTATCCTGGAACGACATTGACCTCATCCCGACAGTAGAGGATGCCTGGTTATTCTTTAAAAGTGCCTTCCTCACCATCTTAAATTGGCATGCCCCATTAAGAAAATGTAGAACCAGGAATAGATATAGCCCTTGGTTCACTCCAGACCTGTCTGCCCTTGACCAGCACAAAAACGTCCTGTGGCATTCTGCATTAGCATCTAATAGCCCCTGTGATATGCAACTTTTCAGGGAAGTTAGGAAGCAATATACACAGGCAGTTAGGAAATCTAAGGCTAGAGTTTTTAAACATACATTTCTATCCTGCAGTTCAAACTCAAAAAAGTTCTGGGACACTGTAAAGTCCATGGAGAATAAGAGCACCTCATCCCAGCTACCCACTGCTCTGAGGCTAGGAAACACTGTTACAACCGACAAATCCACTATAATTGAGAATTTCAATAAGCATTTCTCTACGTCTGGCCATGCTTTCCACCTGGCTACCCCGACCCCGGTCAACCGCCCGGCACCCTCCACAGCAACCCGCCAAAGCCCCCACCATTTCTCCTTCACCCATATCCAGATAGCTGATGTTCTGAAAGAGCTGCAAAATCTGGACCCCTACAAATCACCTGGGCTAGACAATCTGGACCCTCTCTTTCTTAAATTACCTGCAGAAATTGTTGCAATCCCTATTACCAGCCTATTCAACCTCTCTTTCGTATCGTCTGATATTCCCAAAGATTGGAAAGCTGCTGCGGTCATCCCCCTCTCCAAACTGCTACAGACCTATATATTTCCTACCCTGCATCTCTAAGGTCTTCGAAAGTCAAATTAACAAACAGATTATTGACCATTTTGAATCACATCGTACCTTCTCCGCTATGCAATCTGGTTTCCGGGCTGGTCATGGGTGCACCTCATCCACGCTCAAGGTCCTAAACGATATCATAACCGCCATCGATAAGAGACATTACTGTGCAGCTGAATTCATCGACCTGGCCAAGGCTTTCGTCTCTGTCAATCACCACATTCTTATTGGCAGACTCAACAGCCTTGGTTTCTCAAATGATTGCCTCGCCTGGTTCACCAACTATTTCTCTGATAGAGCTCAGTGTGTCAAATCGGAGGGCCTGTTGTCCGGACCTCTGGCAGTCTCTATGGGGGTGCCACAGGATTCAATTCTCGGTCCGACTCTCTTCTCTGTATACATCAATGATGTCGCTCTTGCTGCTGGTGATTCTCTAATCCACCTTAACTAACCTCCAGACGAGCTTCAATGCCATACAACTCTCCTTCCGTGGCCTCCAACTGCTCTTAAACACAAATAAAACTAAATGCATGCTATTCAACTGATCATTGCCCGCACCTGCCCGCCCATCCAGCATCACTACTCTGGACGGCTCTGACTTAGAATACGTGGATAACTACAAATACCTAGGTGTCTTGCTAGACTGTAAACTCTCCTTTCAGACTCACATTAAGCATCTCCAATCAAAAATTAAATCTAGAATTTGGCTTCCTATTTCGCAACAAAGATTCCTTCACTCATGCCGCCAAACATGCCCTCGTAAAACTGACCATCCTACCGATCCTTGACTTCGGCGATGTCATCTATAAAACAGCCTCCAACACTCTACTCAGCAAACTGAATGTAGTCTATCACAGTGCCATCCGTTTTGTCACCAAAGCCCCATATACTACCCACCACTGCGACCTGTAAGCTCTCGTTGGCTGGCCCTCGCTTCATACTCATCGCAAAAACCAACTGGCTACAGGTTATCTACAAGTCTCTGCTAGGTAAAGCCCCGCCCTATCTCTGCTCGCTGGTCACCATAGCAGCACCCGCTCGTAGCACACGGTCCAGCAGGTATATCTCACTGGTCACCCCGAAAGCCAATTCCTCCTTTGGTCGCCTTTCCTTCCAGTTCTCTGCTGCCACTGACTGGAACGAACTGCAAAAATCACTGAAGCTGGAGATTCTGTTTTGTCTGAGTTTAAAAGTAGAATGTTTGCAGCCATCCACTTCCTTATGTCTGAAACACAGGCTTCTAGCGAGGGCAATTTTGGGGCTTCACCATGTTTCATTGAAATGTACAGCTGTGTGTCATCTGCATAGCAGTGAAAGTTAACATTATGTTTTCGAATGACACCCCCAAGAGGTAAAATATATAGTGAAAACAATAGTGGTCCTAAAACGGAACCTTGAGGAACACCGAAATGTCCAGTTGATTTGTCAGAGGACAAACCATTCACAGAGACAAACTGATATCTTTCCGACAGATAAGATCTAAACCAGGCCAGAACTTGCCCGTGTAGACCAATCTCTCCAAAAGAATGTGGTGATTGATGGTATCAAAAGCAACACTAAGGTCTAGGAGCACAAGGACAGATGCAGAGCCTCGGTCTGATGCCATTAAAAGGTAATTGACCACCTTCACAAGTGCAGTCTCAGTGCTATGATGGGGTCTAAAACCAGACTGAAGCATTTCGTATACATTGTTTGTCTTCAGGAAGGCAGTGAGTTGCTGTGCAACAGCTTTTTCTAAAATTTTTGAGAGGAATGGAAGATTCAATATAGGCCGATAGTTTTTCATATTTTCTGGATCAAGGTTTGGCTTTCTCAAGAGAGGCTTTATTACTGCCACTTTTAGTGAGTTTGGTACACATCCGGTGGATAGAGAGCCGTTTATTATGTTCAACATAGGAGGGCCAAGCACAGGAAGCAGCTCTTTCAGTAGTTTAGTTGGAATAGGGTCCAGTATGCAGCTTGAAGGTTTAGAGGCAATGATTATTTTCTACATTGTGTAAGCGATATAGTACTAAAACACTTGAGTGTCTCTCTTGATCCTAGGTCCTGGCAGAGTTGTGCAGACTCAGGACAACTGAGCTTTGAAGGAATACGCAGATTTAAAGAGGAGTCTGTAATTTGCTTTCTATTAATCATGATCTTTTCCTCAAAGAGGTTCATGAATGTATTACTGCTGAAGTGAAAGCCATCCTCACTTGGGGAATGCTGCTTTTTAGTTAGCTTTGCGACAGTATTAAAAAGACATTTCAGATTGTTCTTATTTTCCTCAATTAAGTTGGAAAAATAGGATGATCGAGCAGCAGTGAGGGCTCTTCGGTACTGCACGGTATTGTCTTTCCAAGCTAGTCGGAAGACTTCCAGTTTGGTGTGGCGCCATTTCCTTTCCAATTTTCTGGAAGCTTGCTTCAGAGCTCAAGTATTTTCTGTATACCAGGAAGCTAATTTCTTATGACAAATGTTTTTAGGGGTGCAACTGCATCTAGGGTATTGCGCAAGGTTAAATTGAGTTGATTGAGTAAACCTCAGTTAGGTGGTTAACTAATTTTTGTCCTCTGATGTCCTTGGGTAGGCAGAGGGAGTCTGGAAGGGCATCAAGGAATCTTCACAAGGTCCTTTGCTGTTGTTCTGGGATTGATTTGCTCTTTTCGCACCAAAGTACATTCATCTCTAGGAGGTCCCATGGCATTTATACTTATGTGCTATTGTTTGTACAGATGAACGTGGTTTGGAAATTGCTCCCAAGGATGAACCAGACTTTTGGAGGTCTACAATTTTTTTTCTGAGGTCTTGGCTGATTTAAAAAAAATGTCCCATGATGTCAAGCAAAGAGGCACTGAGTTTGAAGGTAGGCCTTGAAATACATCCACAGGTACACCTCCAATTTACTCACTCAAATGATGTCAATTAGCCTATCAGAAGCTTCTAAAGCCATGACATAATTTTCTGGAATTTTCCAAGCTGTTTATAGGCACAGTCAACTTAGTGTATGTAAACTTCTGACCCACTGGAATTGTGATACACTGAATTATAAGTAAAAATAATCTAGTCTAGTCTGTAAACAATTGTTGAAAAAACTACTCGTGCCATGCACAAAGTAGATGTACTATCCGACTTGCTAAACCTATAGTTTGTTAACAAGACATTTGTGGAGTGGTTGAAAAACGAGTTTTAATGACTCCAACCTATGTGTACGTAAACTTCCGACTTCAACTGTATGTACAGTGCCTTGCAAAAGTATTCGGCCCCCTTGAACTTTGCGACCTTTTGCCACATTTCAGGCTTCAAACATAAAGATATAAAACTGTATTTTTTTGTGAAGAATCAACAACAAGTGGGACACAATCATGAAGTGGAACGACATTTATTGGATATTTCAAACTTTTTTAACAAATCAAAAACTGAAAACCCCCCCCCCCCCCGCAATACCGGAAAGAGACGTAAACAAAATAATTAGCGTAGCCGGCGCTACACAAAACACAGAAATAAAATATAAAACATTCATTACCTTTGACGAGCTTCTTTGTTGGCACTCCAATATGTCCCATAAACATCACAATTGGGTCTTTTTTTTTCGATTAAATCCGTCCATGTATACCCAAAATGTCCATTTATATAACCCGTCTGATCCAGGAAAAAAATGCTTTCCAAAACGCAACGTCATTTTTTTTAATTAAAAAAGTTGCCCATAAACTTTGACAAAACACTTCAAACTACTTTTGTAATCCAACTTTAGGTATTTGTAAACGTTAATAATCGATTAAATTGATCACGGGAGATCTGTATTCAATAGCAGCAACTCTTGAAATCATGGTCCATATTCTCTCTTCCATAAACTTCCTCCTGTGTACTGGATGACAGGAAGTGCCTATTTCTCATTTCACCAAGGATTAACTTTAACTCAATTACCAGTACTGGCGACATCGTGTGGAAGCTGTAGGAACTATAAACTGGCCGCTATCTATTTTCCCTTGCCATAGACATTTCAGAGACTGGCGGATGGATACTTCTTTTTTTTTTTTTGTGAACAGGTTTTTCTTGGGATTTTGCCTGCTATTCACGTTCTGTTATAGTCACAGACATGATTTAACCCGTTTTTGAAACTTCAGAGTGTTTTCTATCCACACATACTAATCATATGCATATACTATATTCCTGGCATGAGTAGCAGGACGTTGAAATTTTGTGAATGTTGACAAAATGTTGAAAAAATTCAAGAGAGCTCTAATTAAATGCACGCATTCAGGACAGTCTCAAAGCCATTGACGCTCCAACTGATCTAAATGTGTTCTCTCTCTGGGGACAATGAAGATGTAACTGAATAAAATTACATTCTATTCAAACTTCATCCCAACCTCTTCATCCATATAACTATTCTGACAAACATACTAGTGTGCACTCTTGTGACCCCTCTCTCCATCTGTGTTATTTCATCATGTTTAAGTTGAGATAACTGAAAGATGACATCAAGCCTTATCTCAAATTCCCTCTCCCCTCCCTTGCTCTCTCTCTCTCAGCAGCTCTGGTCTCATAGACTAGATGTAACATAGAAAATGTGAATCCGAGACACTGAATTTATTATGATATGTTACGTTTGGTATGGTTACATAAGGCAGATGGTTAATTAAAGGTTGCGAGTTTGACAACTCATAGACAATTTTAGCTAATTAGCAACTATTCAAATAAACTCAGCAAAAAAAGAAACAGCCTTTTTCAGGACCCTGTCTTTCAAAGATAATTTGTAAAAATCGGAATAACTTCACAGATCTTCATTGTAAATGAACCATAACAATTAATGAACATGCACCTTTGGAACAGTCATTAAGACACTAACAGCTTACAGACAGTAGGCAATTAAGGTCACAGTTATGAACATTTAGGACACTAAAGAGTCCTTTCTACTGACTCTGAAAAACACCAAAAAACATGCCCAGGGTTTGCGTGAACGTGCCTTAGGAATGCTGCAAGGAGTCATGAGGTTTGCAGATGGGGCAATACATTGCAATGTCCGGACTGTGAAACTCCTACGACAGCACTACATGGAGACAGGACGGCCAGCTGATCGTCCTCACAGTGGCAGACCACGTGTAACAACACCTGCACAGGATCGGTACATCCAAACATCACACCTCCAGGACAGGTACAGGACGGCAACAACAACTGGCCGAGTTACACCAGGAGCGCACAATCCCTCCATCAGTGCTCAGACTGTCCGCAATAGGCTGAGGGAGGCTGGACTGAGGCAGGTCCTCACCAGACATCAACGGCAACAACGTCGCCTATGGGCACAAACCCACCGTCACTGGACCAGACAGAACTAGCAAAAAGTGCTCTTCACTGATGAGTCACGGTTTTGTCTCACAAGGGGTGATGGTCGGACTCGCGTTTATCATCAACGGAATGAGCATTACACCGAGGCCTGTACTCTGGAGCAGGATTGATTTGGAGGTGGAGAGTCCGTCATGCTCTGGGGCGGTGTGTCACAGCATCATCGGACTGAGCTTGTTGTCATTGCAGGCAATCTCAATGATGTACGTTACAGGGAAGACATCCTCCTCCCTCATGTGGTACACTTCCTGCAGGCACATCCTGACATGACCCTCCAGCATGACAATGCCACCAGCCATACTGCTCGTTCTGTGCATGATTTCCTGTAAGACAGGAATGTCAGTGTTCTGCCATGGCCAGCGAAGAGACTGGATCTCAATCCCATTGAGCACGTCTGGGACTTGTTGGATTGGAGGGTAAGGGCTAGGGCCATTCCCCCCCAGAAATGTCCGGGAACTTGCAGGTGCCTTGGTGGAAGAGTAGGGTAACATTTCACAGAAATAAGAACTGGCAAATCTGGTGGAGTCCATGAGGAGGAGATGCACTGCAGTACTTAATGCAGCTGGTGGCAACACCAGATTCTGACTGTTACTTTTGATTTTGACCCCGCCCCTCCCCCATTTGTTCAGGGACACATTATTCCATTTCTGTTAGTCACATGTCTGTGTAACTTGTTCAGTTTATGTCTCAGTTGTTGAATCTTGTTATGTTCATACACTTATTTACATGTTAAGTTTGCTGAAAATAAATGCAGTTGACAGTGAGAGGACGTTTCTTTTTTTGCTGAGTTTACTTACTACTTTTTAGCTACTTTGCAACTACTTAGCATGTTAGCTAAGTTCCATATGCACAAAAGGTTATTTCTCTCAAATTTTGTGCACAAATTTGTTTACATCCCTGTTACTGAGCATTTCTCCTTTGCCAAGATAATCCATCCACCTGACACGTGTGGCATATCAAGAAGCTGATTAAACAGCATGATTATTATACAGGTGCACCTTGTGCTGGAGATAATAAAAGGCCACTTTAAAATGTGCAGTTTTGTCACACAACCCAAGGCCACAGATGTCTCAAGCGTTGAGGGAGTGTGCAATTGGCATGCTGGATGCAGGAATGTCCACCAGAGCTGTTGCCAGATAATTGAATGTTTATTTTTCTACCATAAGCTGCCTCCAACATCGTTTTAGAGAATTTGGCAATACGTCCAACCGTAGATCACGTGTAACCATGCTAGCCCAGGATCTCCACATTCGGCTTCTTCACCTGTGGGATCGTCTGAGAGGGGGGTTGTTGTCTGTAATAAAGCCATTTTGTGGGGAAAAACTGATTCTGATTGGCTGGGCCTGGCTCCCCAATGGGTGGGCCTGGCTGCCAACCCATGGTTGCACCCCTGCCCAGTCATGTGAAATCCATAGATTAGGGCCAAATAAATGTATTTCAATTGACTGATTTCCTTATATCAACTGTAAAACCCAGTAAAATCTTTGCAAATGTTGCATGCTGCGTTTATATATATTTTTCAGTATATTTAGCAGATGTTATTGCCGGTGTAGCGAAATGCTTGTCATATAGTACGTTTAGCAAATTCGTAACATACTGTACATTTTGCAAATTCGAAACATATAATAATAATTATAATTCGTAACATATCATACGAAATCATACGAAACGGGATGAATCGACAATTTAATACATAACGTTACCATACGAAACGTAACATATACTAAATGGTGTGTCTCGGATTTACATAAATAATAATACGAAATGCTCTGAGACCAGGCTCTCAGACATCGTCTCTTGGAAACACAGGCTAAAACACACAATCAGGTGGGCGTTGCCTGCACGCTTTAAATTCTCGTAGCCCTTGCGCAGTTACGCTACTTCCCCACCCTGTTCTCCAGCAGCTCTCAGTTCGGTAAGTAACACTTTTTCCGCTTATTCTATACAGTAGCGTCCATCGTTTAACGGACAAGGTTATCTACTGTAATAAACAGGTCGCAAATAACTTGAACTGTTTCGGGTTTATAAAGTGTGCCTAGCTAATGATCTGTCTCGTCAATGGCAAACTTGTTGGCTTAAATGTTCGTCAGTCTTTGCTTGCTTTGATTCAAAAATCAGTAATTCTATGGTTTGTTATGCAGTTTTATGGGCCATACTATTTACTGATTAACATAATGTAGTATATCTATAGTCTAACCTTTTCATGTTTCATTGACGCAATGTTTTTGTTTTAGAACTCTTTGACCTGCAAATGTTATTCTCAGCGGGTTCGAGTCATTTTTATAGGCATTATTACTCCAATTTTCAACAGCCTGATTTCTTTACACTGAACTGTTGCAAAACCAGAGGTTAAAGGACAGTCTACACAGTTCGATATGCTGGCTGTTCCCAAGGAAATGGGGTAGGCACTAAAAGAAAGAGGGGTCGACAGTAGAGGGAATGTGTGATAAGGAATGGAACAACTTTACAGCAGCCAAGGAATGTGATTACAGAGCCAAAGAAGGCCAACTCCTATCCTCTCTAAAAGTGCATTGTTTGTTTGCATTAAAGACTAATTGTGGGGTAGGTTATATTATCTGTCTAATAGAGCTGAGAAGTAGTGATTTAATGGAACTGGCCTGGGTTGGGTTTGAACCAGCAGCCTGGCTGTTGCAGGATCTCCAATGTGCAAGTGTACTTAGATACAAGGACTAGAGTAGTACACCCACCCTAAATGACGTAATCTCTCTCCCTTCCTCAGTGTGTCAATATCTGCAGCCATGCCGTCTGAGTTGGAGCGTTCCATGGAGTCCCTGATCATGGTGTTCCATCTCTATTCTGAAAAGGATGGTGATGGCAACACACTGAGCAAGAAGGAGCTCAAAGAGCTGATGAAGACAGAACTGGCCAGCTTCCTGAAGGTAACACTGACCTCTCTCTCTCTCTCTCTCTCATGTCCCTCTACACTTTCTCTCTGTTGCTCATCTCATGCTCTTTCCCTCTCGTTCTGATCTCTCTCTCACTTTATTAAAGAGTATCCAATCTAACCCCCCCCCCCCCTCCCTCTCATTCTCCCCTCCTCCCGATCTCTCTCTTACTCATTCTCTTCATCTCCTCCATCTCTCAGTCCCAGAAGGACCCAGCCGCCATAGACACGATCATGAAGGATCTGGACCAGAATGGTGATGGGAAGGTAAACTTTGAGGAGTTTGTCTCTCTGGTGGTGGGCCTCTCCATTGCCTGTGAACAGCTCTACCAGCTCCACACCCAGAAGGCTTCTGCCAAGAAGTGAAGGAGGACAGGACAAGGAGAAAGAGAAGCAGAGATGGATGCTTTTCTATATGTCATTTTGCTTTTCTATACGTCAAATAAGTCATTTTATAAATGTCTTACTGTTGTGAATAAACAGTGGCTTTCCCACTCTCTCTGTTTGTCACATTTGTCTGATGTGTGTCTTTTATTTGGCCTGTAAGTGTAAAACAGAATAGACTATACCAGTCACTTCTTCCTAGTTCAGTATTGACACAACCTCTTAGTAAAACTTAGAACAAAGCCTTTCTACTTCCTATGTTAAAACCACTATAATTACCAACTGATTAAATCAATGTTTCAACGTCATTTGTTAACCTATTGTGATGTGGGTTTACAAAAAGTCATTGAGGGTGACATTGCAACCACAGGATTATGTCATCATGTTAACCAATTTTCAACATAGAAAAACCTTATATAAATATGTTGACTTTATTACTTTGAATCAACGTCAGCTCTTCAACTAAGAAAATACACTAGGGGGCAGCACATACTGTATGGAGAGTTTAATTATCTATCGCTTTGGCCACCCATTCAGGGTTCTAACCAAGCCCTGCTTAGTTTTGTCACTGATTTACCATTGTGCTATCTTGAGCATGATTGTTGGGAAATTTCCACTTAAATAGATTCACTAATGCCATTTAAGTAATTCCAATGGGTAGATTTAACAGCAAATGAAATGTAACCATACTTTATCAACGTTATTTGCTTATATAGAATTGGGAAGTCCTCAACAGCTGTTGTTTAAATTCAGCCCAGTATTCTACTAAAAATAGACAATACATATAGGCCTAGGCTTTTCAAATGGAAACTACAAGTTAATAATAAACATGTTGGATTCACGTCTCCATGTTAACCAACAATCCAAGTTGAAGAATAGGACTAAATCAAACTATTTAAAAAAACTAAGTTTGATTTAGTGCAAACAGGATGTACTTCGAACACCCGACAAGGCCATCATTGGCAAGAGAAAGAGCCGCAGGTACAGAGTATACAGAGCAGGGTGCCTCGTAAGGATCCACAGACGGCGAGTGGGAAAGCTGCCATTACCGTCAGTATTACTTGCTAATATACAATCATTGGAAAATAAATTAGACGAGGTACGATCATGAAAATCCTACCAATGGGACATCAGAAACTGTAACATCTTGTGTTTCAAGGAATTGTGCATGAATGATGACATGGATTAACAACATATATTCATTGTAGAAGTTTAATATTGTTCTACAGTTGCATTTTAGTTTTCTCTCTCTCTCTTTCTGCCTCGTTATAAAGAGGCTCCTCTTAGAAATGTGACTTAGACAGAACTCTGCAAGGGAGTGAAGGAGATAAGACTAGGCAAACATTCCACAATAAATCAACTTTGGGGGAAGGGGACATTTACTGCTAAGTGTTTAGCTAACAATAAAGGCACTGTTTCTACAGCTTTGTTGGCATGGTTCTGGTCCCAGGAGTAGAGGATGATGACATAAGCAGCGACTTAGGGTTGAACTTTTTAGGGATAGGGGGCAGCATTTTCACTTTGGATGAATTGCGTTCCCATAGTGAACTGCCTCCTACTCTGTCCCAGATGCTAATATGATTATTACTATTGGATAGAAAATACTCTGAAGTTTCTAAAACTGTTGGAATTATGTATGTGAGTATAACAGAACTCATAGGGCAGGCAAACTTTCAAACAGGAAGTGGAAATTCTGGGGCTGGTTGATTTTCAACTCATCGCCTATTCACATCCAAATAAGCTTTGGATCTGTTTGCACTTCCTACGCCTTCCACTAGATGTCAACAGTCAGTAGAACGTGGAATGAAGCCTCTAGTGTGATGTGGGACCGGATGGCAGCTATTTGAGTCACTGGTCTGCCAGAATGCCAGTTCCTGGTTACGCGCAGTAGTCATTTTATCGCCTTGCGTTCCATTACTCTGTAGACAAAATGAATGTTCCTGTTGCAACGTTATTGGATATATATGATAATAACATCCTGAAGATTGATTCTCTACTTAGTTTGACCAGTTTATTCGACCTGGAATATTACTTTTTGAAGTTTTCGTCCGAGTTTGCCTGGACCAGCGCCAGCTTTTGGACATGTGAACTAAACGTGCTAGCAAAAGTAGCTAATTGGACACTAGTAATGGACATTATCAAAACAGTGATTTATTGCGGAACTATGATTCCTTGCACTGCATTCTGATGAAAGATCATGACTCCAACATGGCGGAGAAATATATTTACGTCTGAGCGCCGTCTCAGATTATTGCATGGTATGCTTTTTTCATAAAGTTAAAAAAAAAATCGGACACGGCGGTTGCATTAAGAACTAGTGTATCTTTAATTATATGTAAAACATGTATCTTTCGTCAAAGTTTCTGATGACTATTTCTGTTATATGACATGGCTCTCTGTAATTACTCCGGATATTTTGGAGGCATTTCTGAACATGGCGCCAATGTAAACCGAGATTTGTGGATATAAATATGCATATTATCGAACAAAACATAAATGTATTGTGTAACATGAGTGTCATCTGATGAAGATTATCAAAGGTTAGTGATTCATTTTATCTCTAATTCTGCTTTTGTGACTCTATCTTTGGCTGGGAAAAATGGTTGTGTTTTTTGGGATTTGGTGGTGATCGAACATAAATATATGTTGTGTTTTCGCTGTAAAACATTATAAAAATCGGACACGAGGTAGATTAACAAGATGGTTAACTTTCATTTGCTGTATTGGACTTGTTGATGTGTGAAAGTTAAATATTTCAAAAAAATATTTTTGAATTTCCCACGCTGCCTTTTCAGCGGAATGTTGGGGGGGGGTTCCGCTAGCGGAGCCTGTGTCCTAGACAGGTTTTAATAAAACAACTGGAGACCTTTTGTTTGATGCAGAACTTACTCAGAAACATGCGTGCTATGTTCCTGTTTGTCAACTTCTGTCTGCAATTGCAATAATAAAGGTTTTTGAATGATTCAATTAAAGATATTGTAATAATGCTAATTTCACCAATGAACCAATGATTGACAAAGGACGTAAGGAACGAACCCTAACATTGTACATAAACTCAGCAAAAAAAGAAACGTCCTCTCACTGTCAACTGCATTTATTTTCAGCAAACTTAACGTGTAAATATTTGTATGAACATAAAAAGATTCAACAACTGAGACATAAACTGAACAAGTTCCACAGACATGTGACTAACAAATGCAATAATGTGTTCCTGAACAAAGGGGGGGTGAAAATCAAAAGTAACAGTCAGTATCTGGTGTGGCCACCAGCTGCATTAAGTACTGCAGTGCATCTCCTCCTCATGGACTGCACCAGAATTGCCCGTTTTTGCTGTGAGATGTGACCCCACTCTTCCACCAAGGCACCTGCAAGTTCCCAGACATTTCTGGGGGGAATGGCCCGAGCCCACACCCTCTGATCCAACAAGTCCCAGACGTGTTCAAAAGGATTGAGATCCGGGCTCTTCGCTGGCAATTGCAGAACACTGACATTCCTGTCTTACAGGAAAACACGCACAGAACGAGCAGGATGGCTGGTGGCATTGTCATGCTGGAGGGTCATGTCAGGATGTGCCTGCAGGATGGGTACCACACGAGGGAGGAGAATGTCTTCCCTGTAACGTAAAGCATTGAGATTGCCTGCAATGACAACAAGCTCAGTCCAATGATGCGGTGTAGCAGTGAGTACAGGCCTCGGTGTAGCGCTCATTCCTTCGACGATAAACGCGAATCCGACCATCACCCCTGGTGAGACAAAACCGTGACTCGTCAGTGAAGAGCACTTTTTTTCCAGTCCTGTCTGGTCCAGCAACGATGGGTTTTTGCCCATAGGCGACGTTGTTGCCGTTGATGTCTGGTGAGGACCTGCCGGGATTGTGCATTCCTGGTGTAACTCCGGCAGTTGTTGTTGCCATCTGCAGGTGTGATGTTCGGATGTACTGATCCTGTGCAGATGATGTTACACGTGGTCTGCTACTGCGAGGACGATCAGCTGTCCATCCTGTCTCCCTGTAGTGCTGTCTTAGGCGTGTTACAGTACAGACATTGCAATTTATTGCCCTGGCCACATCTGCAGTCCTCATGCCTCCTTGCAACATGCCTAAGGCACATTCACGCAGATGAGCAGGGACCCTGGGCATCTTTCTTTTGGTGTTTTTCAGAGTCATTAGAAAGGCCTCTTTAGTGTCCTAAGTTTTCATAACTGTGACTTTAATTGCCTACCGTCTGTTTTCTGTTAGTCTATTAACAACCGTTCCACTGGTGCATGTTCATTCATTGTTTATGGTTCATTGTACAAGCATGGGAAACAGTGTTTAAACCCTTTACAATGAAGATCTTTGAAGTTATTTGTTTTTTTTACAAATGTCTTTGAAAGACAGGGTCCTGAAAAAGGGATGTTTCTTTTTATGCTGAGTTTACATATCCCAACCAGAAGCCATGAATTACAGGCAACATTCGCACCAAGCTAATGGGCAGAGCTGCCGCTTTCAAGGTGTGGGACTCTAACCCGGAAGCTTATAAGAAATCCTGCTATGCCCACCAACAAACTATTAAACAGGCAAAGCGCCAACACAGGGATCCAATACTCGTCTTATGTGTCAGGGCTTGCAGACTATTACAGACTACAAAGAGAAGCACAGCTGTGAGATGCCCAGTGACACGAGCCTACCAGACGAGCTAAATCACTTCTATGTCCATAGCCATGAAGTGATTTGAAAGGCTGGTAATGGTTCACATTAACACCATTATCCCAGAAACCCTAGACACTCCAATTTGCATAATGCCCAAACATATCCACAGATGATGCAATCTCTATTGCACTCCACACTACCCTTTCCCACCTGGACAAAAGGAACACCTATGTGAGAATGCTATTCATTGACTAGAGTTCACCATTCAACACCATAGGACCATCAAACTCATCGCTAAGCTAAGGATCCTGGGACTAAAAACCTCCCTCTGCAACTGGATCCTGGACATCCTGACGGGCCGCCTCCAGGTGGTGAGGGTAGGTAGCAACACATCCCCCACGCTGATCCTCAACACTGGAGCCCCACAGGGGTGCGTGCTCAGCCCCCTCCTGTACTCCCTGTTCACTCATGACGGCATGGCCAGGCACGACTCCAACACCATTACTTTTTTTACCTTTATTTAACCAGGCAAGTCAGTTAAGAACAAATTCTTATTCTCAATGACAGCCTAGGAACAGTGGGTTAACTGCCTGTTCAGGGGCAGAACGACAGATTTGTACCATGTCAGCTCGGGGGTTTGAACTCACAACCTTCCGGTTACTAGTCCAACGCTCTAACCACTAGGCTACCCTGCCACATTAAGTTTGCAGGCGACACAACAGTGCCAGATCACCAACAAAGACGAGACAGCCTATAGGGAGGAGGTCAGAGACCTGGCCGAGTGATGCCGGAATAACAACCTATCCCTCAACATAATCAAGACAAAGGAGATGATTGTGGACTACAGTAAAAAGAGAACCGAGCACGCCCCCATTCTCATCGACGGGGCTGTAGTGGAGCAGGTTGAGAGCTTCAAGTTCCTTGGTGTCCACATCCACCAACAAACTAGAATGGTAAAAACACACCAAGACAGTAGTGAAGAGGGCACGACAATGCCTATTCCTCCTCAGGAAACTTTGGCATGGGTCGTCAGATCCTCAAAAGGTTCTACAGCTGCAACATCAAGAACATCCTTACTGGTTGCATCAAGGCACTACAGAGGGTAGTGTGCACTGGGGCTATGCTGCCTGCCATCCAGGACCTCTACACCAGGCAGTGTCAGAGGAAGGCCCTAAAAATTGTCAAAGACCCCATGACCCCTGCAGTCATAAACGGTTCTCTCTATTGCCGCATGGCAAGCGGTACCAGAGCGCCATGTCTAGGACCAAAAGGCTGTTGCCGTACCAACAGCTTACCCCCAAGCCATAAGACTAGGTAATCAAATGGCTACCTGGACTATTGGCATTGTCCCACCCGCCAACCCCTCTCTGGTGGCACAGCTAGCACTGCGATGCAGTGCCCTAGACCACTGCGCCACCTGGGAGGCCCCCTTATACCTATTTTTTTACTTAAAAATTGCACTGTTAGTTAGAGCCTGTAAGTAAGCATTTCACTGTTGTATTCGGCGCACCTGACAAACTTTTATTTGATTTTATTTGTTCATTGACTACAGCTCAGCCTTCAACACCATGGTACCCTCATCCTCTGTTCCTCGGGTGATGTGGAGGTTAACCCAGGCCCTGCGTATCCCCAGGCACTCTCATTTGTTCGGTAACCGTAAAAGCCTTGGTTTCTGTTGGTAAAATTATGATTAAATGACTGAACAAATCATTTAAAACACATTAAGTACATTTGAGAATGCCTTTCACACTCATTCAACACCATGACATGATGTTGACTAAATGGGAGAAAATAAGTACTCCGTCTGGGTCTTTTGATGATAGGGTTTGTATTAATAACATTGTGGTTCCACGGGGGGGGGGCAGATGAGATCAAAGCTATAAATTAGATCCTGGCAGGATTAGAGTCAAGTATTTTTTGGTGGTCCACTCTCAATGAGAATGTGGATTGGATCAATTATATCTATTAAAAATCCACAGCGCTTCACCAATTATATTAGAGATGTAATGAATGACTTGGCAGAATAGAATAATCGTGGATGTTTGCTGGCTGAAAAGGGTGGGAGTGTATGGAGGTAATTTGGACTCCAAGGATATAGTTTTGGATGGATCAGTGACCAAGGCCTTGTCTGGTTTACACACCCTAGTTCACGAGTTGGCAGTAAACTCAGGGGTGGATACTTCTCTGACTAATTGGGTTGACAGTGTGTTTGGAAGATGGAAAAATGTTATGATTACTGTGTTATGGGCTACCTTCACCTGTGTGACTGTGTTAGTTTTGTGCGGGTGTGTTTGATTGTGTGTATGAAAGTTATAATTTCCAGGACTCAATGACACTTCAGATGGTGATATATGGACCAATCCTAAGCTCTGACCAGTGGAATACAAAATACATGGCTTGGTCGTCATAGAAGAATCCGGATCCTTTCCTCGCGAGGAGACCATATGTGATGTTTAGGAAATGTAGATGTTTTCTTGTTTCTATGTATAGACTGTTTTGTCATGAAGATTAACATAAAATCCTGATAAGTAGAAGTAAGATTCTGATGTAGGATAGAACAGTCATTGAAGTTGATTATGTACATACATGTATTGGTTGTCTTCTTCTAGTATATCATTTATATTTCCATGTAGTGTTTAATGATGGTATGAGTTGTTAAGTCATTTTGAGGGTGGATTGTTGGGAATATTATGATTAAATGACTGAACAAATCATTTTAAATGGAACTGTAACTAAGTAAAACTTATACTCTGTTTTATTATATCTGATTAACAATATGAGTTCATAAGAAGGGATTGTGTGACACGGACAAGGAGTAATTAAAGTTAATGAACACCATTGCAACTAGGAAGAAACGAATGGGTTGGGGACTGTGAAAACAGATAAGGTCGTTAGCCTATGGTTGACCCTACAGAAACTTAGCTCTGGGGTTTTTAGATAAGACAGTGAGTGCATTCCTAAGTTTTCTGTTAATTAGATCTGTCAGCTCAGTGGTGATAATGTTGAGGGGTCAAAAGTTACCTGGGAGTGTGTTAGTAAGTTAGAATTAACTTTTCACCTCACTTTGTCCCGGTCAAGAGGAGGGGATTCTGTTAAAGCAATGAAATGACGTCATGATCTGTATATAAACTGTTGTTCGTGGTTAAGTGGCAGCGCGCTCCGAGTATAAATTCTGTTATCTATTATTGAAAGACTGGTCTGTGTCTATTTTATGCAAACAAGAATCTTACAAATTTTCATAAAATAGATTAAGAGTTTTCAATTAATGAAAGCACATTGGCATAATTAAATTACATTAACAGTTTCATGCATGCATCAGAAGCCTCCTCCCTAAGTTTGTTTTACTCACTGCTTTTGCACACTCCGCCAACCCTGATGTCCTTGCCGTGTCTGAATCCTGGCTTAGGAAGGCCACCAAAATTCTGAGATTCCTATCCCAAACTACAACATTTTCCATCAAGATAGAACTGCCAAAGGGGGAGGAGTTGCAATCTACTGCAGAGATTGCCTGCAAAGTTCTGTCATACTTTCCAGGTCTGTATACAATACACTCAGTCAGTTAGGAAAGCTAAGGCTACAGCACTGAGGAAAGGAAACACTGCCAACACCTGCATTGTTTGATGTTTGGGGTTTTAGGCTGGGTTTCTGTACAGCACTTTGAGATATCAGCTGATGTACGAAGGGCTATATAAATACATTTGATTTGATTTGATTTGATAAATCCACGATAATCGAGAATTTCAATAAGCATTTCTCTACGGCTGGCCACCCCAACCCTCCTGGCTACCCCAACCCCGGCCAACAGCTCCGCACCCCCCGTAGCTACTTGCCCAAGCCTCCCCAGCTTCTCCTTCATCCAAATCCAGATAGCAGATGTTCTGAAAGAGCTGCAAAACCTGGACCCGTACAAATCAGCTGGGCTAGACAATCTGGACCCTCTCTTTCTAAAAGTATCCGCCGCCATTGTTGCAACCCCTATTACTAGTCTGTTCAACCTCTCTTTCGTATCGTCCGAGATCCCTAAAGATTGGAATGCTACCGCTGTCATCCCCCTCTTCAAAAGGGGTGACACTCTAGACCCAAATTGTTACAGACCTATATCCATCCTGCCCTGCCTTTCTAAAGTCTTCGAAAGCCATGTTAATAAACAGATCACTGACAATTTCAAATCCCACTTTACCTTCTCCGCTGTGCAGTCCGGGTTTCTGAGCTGGTCACGGGTGCATCTCAGCCACGCTCAAGGTACTAAACATTGATGAAAGACAGTACTGTGTAGCCGTCTTCATCGACCTGGCCAAGGCTTTCGACTCTGTCAATCACCGTATTCTTATCGGCAGACTCAACAGCCTTGTTTTCTCAAATGACTGCCTCGCCTGGTTCACCAACTACTTCTCAGATAGAGTTCAGTGTGTCAAATCGGAGGGCCTGTTGTCCGGACCTCTGGCAGTCTCTATGGGGGTACCACAGGGTTGAATTCTCGGGCTGACTCTTTTCTCTGTATATATCAACGATGTCACTCTTGCTGCGGGTGTTTCCCTGATCCACCTCTACGCAGACGACACCATTCTGTATACATCTGGCCCTTCTTTGGACACTGTGTTAACAAACCTCCAAACGAGCTTCAATGCTATACAACACTCCTTCAGTGGCCTCCAACTGCTCTTAAACGCTAGTAAAACTAAATGCATGCTTTTCAACCGATCGCTGCCTGCACCTGCCCGACCAACTAGCATCACTACTCTGGACGATTCTCACTTAGAATATGTGGACAACTACAAATATTTAGGTGTCTGGCTAGATGGTAAACTCTCCTTCCAGACTCATGTTAAACATCTCCAATCCAAAATTTAATCCAGAATCGGCTTCCTATTTCACAACAAAACCTCCTTCACTCACACCGCCAAACATACCCTCGTAAAACTGACTATCCTACCATTCCTCGACTTCGGTAATGTCATTTACAAAATAGCCTCCAACACTCTACTCTGCAAACTGGATGCAGTCTATCACAGTGCCATCCGTTTTGTCACCAAAGCCCCATATACCACCCACCACTGTGACCTGTATGCTCTCGTCGGCTGGCCCTCACTACATATTCATCACCAGACCCACTGGCTCCAGGTCATCTACAAGTCTTTGCTAGGTAAAGCTCCGCCTTATCTCAGCTCACTGGTCACCATAACAACACCCACCCGTAACACGCGCTCCAGCAGGTATATCTCACTGGTCACCCCCAAAGCCAACACCCCCCTTGGCCGCCTTTCCTTCCAGTTCTCTGCTGCCAATGACTGGAACAAATTGCAAAAATCCCTGAAGTTGGAGACTGATATCTCCCTCACTAACTTTAAACATCAGCTATCTGAGCAGCTAACCGATCGCTGCAGCTGTACACAGCCCATCTGTAAATAGCCCACCCAATTTACCTACCTCAACCCCATATTGTTTTTATTTACTTTTTTGCTATTTTGTACACCAGTATTTCTACTTGCACATCATTCTGCACATCTATCACTCCAGTGTTAATTTTCTAAATTGTAATTACTTCGCTACTGTGGTCTATTTATTGCCTTACCTCCTCACGCCATTTGCACACACTGTATATAGACTTTTTTTTCTCTTTCTATTGTGTTATTGACTGTACGTTTGTTTATTCCATGTGTAACTCTGTGTTGTTGTTTGTGTCGCACTGCTTTGCTTTATCTTGGCCAGGTCGCAGTTGTAAATGAGAACTTGTTCTCAACTGGCCTACCTGGTTAAATATAGGTGAAATAAAAATAATAATTTAAAATATCCTGTCGGGCTGTATCACCGCCTGGTACGGCAACTGGGCCACCTGCAACCGCAGGGCTCTCTAGAGGGTGGTGCGGTATGCCCAATGCATCACCGGGGGCACACTGCCTGCCTTCTAGGAAAGCTACAGCACCCGATGTCAAAGGAAGGCCACAAAGATAATCAAGCCATCAACCACCTGAGCCACGGCCTGTTCATCCCGCTGTCATCCAGAAGACAAGGTCCGTACAGGTGCATCAAAGCTGGGACCGAGAAACTGAAACTTAATCACTGAACTTAGTCACTGTCACTAGCCGGCTACCACCCGGTTACTCAACCCTGCACCTTAGAGGCTGCTGCCTGATGTACATGGAATCACTGATCACTTTAATAATGGAACACTTGTCACTATAATAATGTTTACATACTGTTTTACTCATTTCATATGTATGTACTGTATTCTACTGTATTCTAGTCAATTCCACTCCGACATTGCTCATCATAATATTTATATATTTCATTATTTTACTTTGAGATGTGTGTATTGTTGTGAATTGAAAAATACTACTGCATTGTTGGAGCTAGGACCAAAAGCATTTCACTACACCCGCAATAACATCTGCTAAATATGTGTATGTGACCTATACAATTTTATTTTGATTTGACTTGAAACTTTTGGCTGTCTTTTTTTTTAGTGGGTGAAAATAAATTGTAATATTATTGATCAACATATACACAAAATATTACCCAGTTCTCCACGTTGAAATGATCTGGCTGTAAACAGTTACAAACTTAAACAAACTCATCAGGGAATACTTAACATGACATATTGAATGTCACACATAGTCTAATCTCTCATGGACAGATCTACGTAAACACAACTGGTACCGTAGAATCTGTATGAGGCTGAACAGGAAGTGTAGGATAACGAGCAGCAGTAGTTCTGCTTTTGGCTTTTTTCCTCACTGTTTATTTGGACAAATCACAATTTCACAGGTGTCAGCATCTTTCGAATTTTGAAGGGGAGGGGATATTTTGCCCGTAACTTGCAAAAAGAGAGGTTGGAGGTCCTCGTTCCGGTTCTCCTCCTCGTTCTAGTAAGCGAGCAGCTGAACGATTACCTGGGTGAACAATTACCTGGGTTAACCAAGATTACACACATCCCTTTGTTCCCTGTAATATTAACTCATGATACACAAACCTTTACAAACCTTTACTTAAAATCATTTAATTTTATACTTTATTATAGTATTTAATTTAAACTTGATTTAATTTATACTTTATTTAATTTATACTGTCTGTCTGTCTGTCTGTCTGTCTGTCTGTCTGTCTGTCTGTCTGTCTGTCTGTCTGTCTGTCTGACTGTCTGCAGGTCTGACTGTCTGTCTGCAGCTCTGTGGTTTACGATGATATCATCAATGTTCAATGTGTTGATTGTGGAGATAAAAATAATCCAAAACTCACCACTAGATGTCATGAGAACTCTTAAAGTACTGCTTGTCCTCCATCTCTCCTCCCTCTCTTTCCTTTCTCCCTCAATGATGATATCGCTATGCAACAGTTTCTGTTTGTTTGTTATTTTGGGCTATGACAGTCTATTGCGAATCAGTCTGACAGTATTTTTGACAGTAATTAAATCTGAAGACAGAATGGTTTGAAGTGACTGAAATGCATCAGAAAGGTATTGGGAAGTTCCAAAGATCATTAGGCAATCATGTTGTATGATTTTCTGTGTAGAAAAGAACATCATTGATTATCTTTTCACCTCAATCTGATTTATTGCCCCATTTTGCCAACTTGGTGCTAACGACTTGTGGTCATAGTAAAGATAAATAGTACGTAACTACATGCAGGGTTGGGTAGGTTACTTTCTAAATGTAATCTGTTACAGTTACAAGTTACCTGTCCAAAACTGTAATCGGTAACTTTCGGATTACCCAAATTCAGTAACGTAATCTGATTACATTCCATTACTTTTAGATTACTTTCCCCTTAACAGGCATTAGAAGAAGATATGTATGTTACCAATTGAACAACATCTAATGCATGATAAATCAATGTTTTAAAGTTGACATAGCTGGCCAAATATGCATTTTACATTTTACTTATGGGTTGGACTTGGAAATATTGAAGTATAGATTAGCCAATTGTTTATCTGGGCATGACCCCAAAACTAAGGACTTATTAGCCAGCACTACTCTGTTGTTTATGATTTTGTTGTCAATGAGGACTGATTGGGCTCATTGATTCTAGTTGAAAAATAAATGCTGCACTCATGGAATGGCATGCTTTGCCAAGAGTGTGCAAATATGTCATCAAGGCAAAGGGTGGCTACTTTGAAGAATCTCAAATCTAAAATATATTTGGATTTGCTTAACACTTTTTTGGTTACTACGTGATTCCTTAAGTGTTATTTCATAGTTCTGATGTCTTCACTATTATTCTACAGTAAATAGTACAAATAAATAAAAAACACTTGAATGAGTAGGTGTGTCCAAACTTTTGACTGGTACTGTATATATGATTTATATCGCAACTACAGATTGTCCCTTTAAGTCTATCAAACGTCTGCAAGGTTGAGCATGTGTCCACTAGGCCTATGGATTAGTTTTTTATGAGTATTAATTAAATTGAGCAATAAAAGCCCCATAGGCTTGGAACCGCGCTATGCAGCTGTTGCAAGAGCGCAATTTCACTGGCTGTCCACTGGTTTCAAAATCAATGATTCATAGGCAGTTTAAACTTCTTGAATTCAACCATTATTGGGTTCAAATACACATATAGATTTGTGAACAGCCATCCACAACAACCACAATCAGTAAGGCACAAATAGCTAAATGAGAGAACAGCAGTGTGATTCACATCAATGCGCTGTGTAGATATCAATAATAAGTGATATTCGTATCGCCGTAAACTACATTGCGGCAGTCGTCCTTACCTCCAAGCGTTTATTCAAGTTGGATAATCTTTGGATGCCGATAGCAGCTTGGACTGGACCCTACAAAAGCCTATTCCTGCTCTTTTCCCGCAATACATCAAACACATTTGGTGTGTCATCATAGTGATCTCTGACTTGTGGTCAGACTCGCTCAGGTGGAACAAACTTAAACTTGCGTCTTTGTTTTTTTTTTTGTCATGCCAAATGCATTCCCCAAGTAGTCAAGACTATCGACAAAGGGCTTGGCTAATGAGACCTCTTTGAAATAAATCTTAATCACCAAAGCTTTATTAAAATATCAAGTTTGGGAGCAGAAAAACAATGAGTGGACATCCCTATTTATCTGTGTATAGTACATTATTTTATCTATGTATTCTACATTATTTTATATATGTATTGTTGTACATTATTGTATCTATGTATTGTACATTATTTTATCTATGTATTCTACATGATTTTATATATGTATTCTACATTATTGTATCTATGTATTCTACATTATTTTATATATGTATTGTTGTACATTATTGTATCTATGTATTCTACATGATTTTATCTATGTATTCTACATGATTTTATCTATGTATTCTACATTATTGTATCTATGTATTCTACATTATTTTATCTATGTATTCTACATGATTTTATATATGTATTCTACATTATTTTATATATGTATTGTTGTACATTATTGTATCTATGTATTCTACATTATTGTATCTATGTATTCTACATTATTTTATCTATGTATTGTACATTATTTTATCTATGTATTGTACATTATTTTATCTATGTATTGTACATTATTTTATCTATGTATTCTACATTATTTTATCTATGTATTCTACATTATTTTATCTATGTATTCTACATTATTTTATCTATGTATTCTACATTATTTTATCTATGTATTGTTGTACATTATTTTATCTATGTATTGTACATTATTTTATCTATGTATTCTACATTATTTTATCTTTGTATTCTACATTATTTTATCTATGTATTCTACATTATTTTATCTATGTATTGTTGTACATTATTTTATCTATGTATTCTACATTATTTTATCTATGTATTGTTGTACATTATTTTATCTATGTATTGTTGTACATTATTTTATCTATGTATTCTACATTATTTTATCTATGTATTCTACATTATTTTATCTATGTATTCTACATTATTTTATCTATGTATTGTTGTACATTATTTTATCTATGTATTGTACATTATTTTATCTATGTATTCTACATTATTTTATCTTTGTATTCTACATTATTTTATCTATGTATTCTACATTATTTTATCTATGTATTGTTGTACATTATTTTATCTATGTATTGTTGTACATTATTTTATATATGTATTCTACTTTTTTTTAGGCAGCATCTCATTTTGGATGTGCATAAAACTCCTGGTAGTGAATTAGGAAAATAGGAAGAATTTGGGTTGTAAAAAATTATAAAATGTTTTGCCATTGCATTATTGATATATCGTTGTCTCTAATTGGGGATCATACTTAAATAGCATTTTTTCCACCTGTGTGTTATGGGATATTGTTTTGAGTTAGTGCACGTAGCATCTCTGTTGTCACGGTTCATTGTTAGTTTATTGTTTATTTGTTTTTTGTCTTTGTTAAGTTTCACTTTCATTAAAATGATGTGGAACTCAACATCCGCTGCGCCTTGGTCCGATATTCTTCCAACGAACGTGACAGCTAATTGTAGTATCTGGGATCTACATCTGTTTATATGAGTTACTATGCTGTTACTAAGCAGTAATGTCTTACGGCAGTGTTACGTTACTACGCCTAAATGCACATGCGCACTGGGGTGCCGCGAACTGTAGAGCACGAGGTGTTTTGACTAAACGAAAAACTAACTGTACTCCCGTCTCCTGCCTGGTCATTTCTCCACAACATAAATATTACAGTGGCGACGAGGTGATTAAACTACATAAACGGACATTGCTTGAAGGGAAGAATGTTGCGTGAGTAATGAAACTCAAAATAATTATGTAATTCGTCAGTTATTTTTTATTTATTTCGCCAGTATAGAAGGCTAAGCACTGCTAGCACTGCTAGTACAGTATTCAGGAGCTGCCAAGTAGCAAGACTATTGGAGTCCAGAATAGCGACACTGCCCTCTGGTGGTTAAATAAAAAAAAACGGTCTCATTGAACCCATTGAAATTAGGCGATCTCAGTGGAGAAATATTGGCAAGGAAAAAAAGGAAGAAGGAACGTAACACGGTGTGTACATTATTACAAATGAGTGCAGTGAATGAAGTAATTGCAGAAACTTATGAAGTGAAGAATTAGATGAAAATGAAGGAATACAAGGAATAAGGAAACTGAACAATGAACTGTGAAAATGGCAACCATTGGTCGAGTACCAGAGTTTGAGGCTACAAAGAGGATTTTGATTCCTATTTGGAGCGTTTTGAGCGTTGGCTGGCTGCAAATGAAATCAAAGATGGAAAGAAAGCAGACGTATTTCTCAGTGTTTTGGGTCCAACTGAGTATGGATTGCTGAAAGGTCTCATTGAACCAATGAAAGCAGTGGAGTTGAACTATGCATAACTGACTGAAACTCTTTCAAGGTATTTCAAGCCTAAGCCAATTCTCATTGCAGAACATTTCAGATTTTACCAATGTCACCAGAGTCAAGGGGAAACCATGGCTGACTACATCCTTGCTTTGAAAAGGCTGGCAAGTACGTGTGAGTTTGCACGATTTCTTGATGATGCTCTCCGAGACAAGTTTGTATGTGGTCTCACAGGTGAAGCATATCACAGAAGGCTCCTGTCAGAGAAGGACCTGACCTTTAAGAAAGCCTGTGATATAGCACTTGGACTCGAGCTTGCCCACAGGGATACTATTGAGCTATCGGGACATGCAAGGACGTCAGAAAGGTGTTCACAAGGTCAGTGATGCACGTGGTGAAAAAAGCTCACAAAAGTTACACTTTTTTCAGTCCCGTCCTCAAGGTTACACAAGAACAAAGCAGCCCACATCTCAAAGGTCTAAGCCAAGTTGCTACAGATGTGGGGGAGATAATCATCAGCACAGTGAATGTCGATTCCAAAAGGAAAAGTGCCACAATTGTGGAAAGGTTGGACATTTACAGAGAGTGTGTAAAGCCTCGAAACGCACAGCAAGAGCGCACAAAGTGTCAGACGCAGCACAAGACGAGGAAGGTACAACTGAAACAGTATTGGAACTGTTCACAGTGTACACAGCTCAACAACTAAAAGATGGAATCTATCTCAACATGGAGTTAGCGGGAAAACCAGTAAAAATGCAGCTGGACACCGGAGCGTCTGTATCCCTGGTTCCAGAGAGACTCTACAAAGAAAAACTGAAAGAGTGCCCACTTCAGCCCGCGTCCATCTGCCTTTCTTCATACACTGGTGACACTATTCCTGTGTTAGGGCAGATCCAGGTACCAGTCCGGTATGAGGGGAAGGAGTGGACGCTACCGCTTGTCATTGTTAAAGGAGAAAAATCAGCCTTGCTAGGCAGAAACTGGCTACAAAAGATCAAGTTGAACTGGGGAGAAATCTGAGAAATGACAAACCAGTGAGTCAGGCTACACTCACTAATATGCTGGAGACGCACAAATAACTTTTCAAAGATGGCTACGGTGAAATACAAGACTTCACAGCAAAAGTCAGAGTGCAAGAAGGAACCAAGCCTATCTTTCACAAACCACGTCTGGTTCCCTATGCTCTTAAGGAAGCTGTAGAGAAGGAACTGGAACGCCTACAGAAGAATAACATAATCACGAAAGTAGCGAGGAGCGACTGGGCCGCTCCGATTGTTGTAGTCCCAAAGAAAGACAAGACCGTCAGAATGTGCGGTGACTACAAGGTCACAGTAAATCGCTGCATACTACCAGAGGAATATCCACTACCAAACGCTGAAGATCTGTTTGCCACTCTAGCTGGTGGGAAGGTTTTCAGTAAGCTGGACCTGGCATTCGCTTATCAGCAACTGGAGCTGGATCCGGAGTCAGAACAGTATCTGACCATCAATACACACAAGGGGCTATTCAGATTCAATCGCTTGGCCTATGGAATCTCGACAGCTCCAGCGATATTCCAACACACAATGGATCAGATCTTGGACGGTATAGACAATGTTGTGTGCTTCATGGACAACATCCTCGTGTCAGCACCAAACATTGCAGAGCACCTTGTAGTGCTGGACAAAGTAATGTCAAGACTGGAGAAATACGGAGTGAGAATGAAACGCAGCAAGTGTGAGTTCCTCCAGGACTCAGTGGAGTATCTCAGATACAAGATTGATGCACAAGGCCTGCACCCAACCAACAGCAAGGTGGAAGCAATCGTAAACGCACCAGCACCCACAAATATCTCAAGAGCTGAGGTCATTTTTGGGGCTCCTGAACTATTACGGAAAGTTTGTGGCAAACTTGTCCACATTGTTGCATCCGCTTCACCAACTGCTGCAGGCCGATACAAAGTGGAATTGGTCCCCACAATGCAAAGAAGCATTCAAGACTTGCAAACAGCATCTGCTAGAGAGCAAGTGGCTTGCCCACTATAACACAGAGATGAAGCTGAGACTCGCGTGTGATGCATCTCCATACGGAGTAGGAGCCGTCATCTCACATGTTCTACCGTCAGGTGAAGAACACCCTATTGCATTTGCATCACGGACTCTGTCACCAAGTGAGAAAAATTATGCTCAAATTGAGAAGGAAGCCCTGAGCATAATATTCGGAGTGAAGAAGTTTCACAAATACCTCTACGGAAGGAAGTTCCAACTGCTGACAGATCACGAGCCTCTGTTGGCCAGCCTTGGACCAAATCAGCTATACCAACCCTTGCTGCACTTTGAATGCAACGTTGGGCTCTGATATTGTTAGCCTACGACTACGAGATTGAGTACAGACGATCCAGTGATCACGCAAATACCGATGCACTATCGAGACTACCGTGCAATAGTGACTCCGACAGTGAAGATGATAGAGCAGTCTTCCAGATCTCTTTCATTGATGAACTGCCCATATCTGCTTCTGACATAGCAGAGGAAACAAGGAAAGACCCAGTGCTTTCCAAAGTCTTGGACTTAACTTTTAGGCGGTTGGCCAACCTTCGTAAATGACGATAACCTTCGTCCATTCATCGACAAGAAAGACCAGTTGTCCACTGATCAAGGGTGTGTTCTGTGGGGATCAAGGGTGGTGGTACCTCACAAATTCCAGAGGAGACTGCTATCTGACCTGCATGAGGGACATCCAGGGATCACTCGAATGAAAGCACTCGCCGCAGTTATCTGTGGTGGCCTGGACTGGATCAGGACATTCAACAGCATGTAGGCCACTGCTCACCTTGTGAAGCTGTTCGCAACAAGCCTGCTGCTGCACCTCTTCATCCATGGTCCTGGGCTGCTACACCTTGGGAACGCATCCATGTGGATTACGCCAAAATTGACAAGCAACATTTCCTTGTTCTCGTCGATGTCCATTCCAAGTGGATGGAAGTGTTCCCTACTCAACTGACCACAGCTGAGAAGACCATCAATCTTCTCAGACATCTGTTTGCATCCTTTGGACTAGTCAAGGCGCTCGTATCGGACAATGGCCCTCCGTTCACGTCAAAAGATTTTGAAATGTTTCTCAAGAACAACGGAGTAAGGCACATCCTGTCACCACCTTACCATCCGGCATCAAACGGAGCAGCGGAGAGAGCCGTGCAAACCTTTAAGAAGGCCTGGACTAGACTCGAGGTTCAGTCTGTGCCCATCCACCAAAGGCTTCCCCGGTTCCTGTTTACTTACCGTAACACCCCACACACAGTAACGGAATGTACACCAGCTGAACTGTTTCTGAAACGCCAACCACGTACCCGCCTGACATTGTTGAAACCAGACCTGTCAAGCACTGTGGCAAAGCACCAGCTACAGCAGAAGAAAGCTCATGACAGACACTCAAAGACTGTCAGAGAATTCAAAGAGGAAGAGAGGGTGATGGTACGTGATTTCAGACACCCTAAGCGCCTGTGGAACTCAGGTGTGATCTTGCAAAGCAGAGGACCTTTGACTTACCAATTCCAAATTGGTCATCGACAGGTCAACGTTCATGTGGATCATCTGCTACGGTCCAACGCCCCAGCAGAGACATGCCGAGAGAACAAGAACAATAACGACCCCCAGGACTATTCTCCTGACTGTGGACGTACGGGAGAGACAGAGCCTGACCTTCCACCCGAACCTGGCCCACCACAGGAAGCCCAGGAGGAGCGGAGATATCCTATTCGACAGCGAAGGGCACCTCAAAAGCTTGACCTGTGAGTTGAGCTGGTAAAGGAGGTAACAGACACTAAAACAAACACTTTAATATGTCCTAGATAAAAGGAAAGAAAAAGGACATTACCTGGGTTAGTTATTAGGACACAAACTCTATCTTCGGGGCAGAATAATCCCCTGGATTTGTGCTGGGCTCTGAAAAGTCTGCTTCAACCCAGTAGTTGAAATTTTTTAAAGAATGCATTGTTCAGATATTGCATTAGTAGTTACCTAACATATTTACCTTGTTTTCTGGGAGTTAAACACTATGGGGGAGGAGTGTAGTATCTGGGATCTACATCTGTTTATATTAGTTACTGTGCTGTTACTAAGCAGTAATGCATTACGGCATTGTTACGTTACTACACCTAATAGGAAATGCACATGCGCACTGGGGTGCCGCGAACTGTAGAGCACGAGGGGTTTTGACTAAACGAAAAACTAACTGTACTCCCGTCTCCTGCCTGGTCATTTCTCAACAACACAAATATTACACTAATAACATAACCCAATCACTGTTTGTGTTAAAAGACTGCAGTGTTCAATGCATGGCTGCCCCTGTATTGGCATAGAGGAGGCCTAAGCTATAGGCTATGTCCGGTTACGTATCTTCTCCTTTCTTTTTGTGTTAATAAACACATTTCATGTAATTCTACTACACTTTATATGACTGGAGACATTAGCAAAAACATTTTTTTTTTATGACAAAATGACAGGGTAGTATGGACCTATAGGCTACTGCTGACTCTGACTAAATCAATTGTATAGCTACTAGACTATGTGTTTGTAGATCGACTGAGCTGAATGAACCTACAGCAGCCAAGGTGATAATGGCTGGGGTTATTTTGCTTGTTTTTGCTGTTCTCCAAATAGCATTTGAAAGTTTTCTAACTGTATAGAAATGCAGTAAATTAACTTGGGAACGGCCCCGCTCCTGCCACAGGCACATGGAGAGATCCAGAGAAACCAGCAGACCCACCCCTCCTACCACAGACACATGGAGAGATCCAGAGAGAACCAGCAGACCCACCCCTCCTACCACAGGCACATGGAGAGATCCAGAGAGAACCAGCAGACCCACCCCTCCTACCACAGACACATGGAGAGATCCAGAGAGAACCAGCAGACCTACCCCTCCTACCACAGGCACATGGAGAGATCCAGAGAGAACCAGCAGACCCACCCCTCCTACCACAGACACATGGAGAGATCCAGAGAGAACCAGCAGACCTAACCCTCCTACCACAGGCACATGGAGAGATCCAGAGAGAACCAGCAGACCCACCCTCCTACCACAGGCACATGGAGAGATCCAGAGAGAACCAGCAGACCTACCCCTCCTACCACAGGCACATGGAGAGATCCAGAGAGAACCAGCAGACCCACCCCTCCTACCACAGACACATGGAGAGATCCAGAGAGAACCAGCAGACCTAACCCTCCTACCACAGGCACATGGAGAGATCCAGAGAGAACCAGCAGACCCACCCCTCCTACCACAGACACATGGAGAGATCCAGAGAGAACCAGCAGACCCACCCCTCCTACCACAGGCACATGGAGAGATCCAGAGAGAACCAGCAGACCCACCCCTCCTACCACAGGCACATGGAGAGATCCAGAGAGAACCAGCAGACCTAACCCTCCTACCACAGACACATGGAGAGAACCAGCAGACCCACCCTCCAACCACAGACACATGGAGAGATCCAGAGAGAACCAGCAGGCCCACCCTCCAACCACAGACACATGGAGAGATCCAGAGAGAACCAGCAGACCCACCCCTCCAACCACAGACACATGGAGAGATCCAGAGAGAACCAGTAGACCCACCCTCCAACCACAGACACATGGAGAGATCCAGAGAACTGTGTATTTTGCAGAATGAAAGAAAGATAGAAGAAGAGGTCAATAATATCTGGATATAGAAAGAGGTAAGGGGCAGCCCATTACTGCACTGGGATACATCAGGGTCAAGACTGTTTCTTGAACAAATCTACTTTGAAACAAAAGTATACACCTAACACACATGGTTATAGGCTTGTGTCAGAAATAGAGTTAAAATGTATTCAATTTTGAGTTTGCATCCCTATATTACACTTTTTATACATCATAGAAGACTGAAATATAACAACACCGTTTGACATTGAAACACCAGACTTTCTGTGTTTTAATTTGTATTTATTTCTGATCAATTATGAAATTATGAAAATGATTAATAACATTCCACCCATGAGACCACTAGAGGGTGCTTTTGTTCATTTGACTGCAGGAAAGGCTACTTATACTACTGTGTGTAACACAAGACCCAGAAGAAGGAGAGTCTCATGACTATCAGTGACTGGCTGTTATGTTATATATACTTTTTTTTATTGAACCTTTATTTAACTAGGGAAGTCAGTTAAGAACACATTCTTATTTACCATGACGGCCTACTAAATGACGGGGAGCAACAGAACATCAGCTTGGAATATCCATCACAATGGTGTCAGAAGAACACATGCTTTGCCAATGACTTTTTCTTCTGGTCCGGAGGACTACTGTATGCTGTATTAAACTGATGATGCCAAACATGACCAATGTACATGACCAATATACATGACCAATATACATGACCAATATACAGCCAACTCCTGATAAGTGTGAATAGCGCATTGCAGTTCACCAATCTTCATTTTGGAGATTGAACAATCTATATGCGATTTTGTTGCTTTTTATCGTTATCTGTTTGTGCCAGTTAAATGCACGCCTTCATGACCGTCTCAAAGCCAATGCTATGCCAACATTAGGAGTTGAGTCCTGAGTGGCCTATGTGACTTTTCCTGTTTTTCTGCATGTTTCAGCCTGCATGAGAGAGTTATGCTCCCATCTCTCTGTCTCTGTTCTCTGTATGGTGTTGCCAAGCTGACTGTTCTAGAAAACAGTAGATACTGATCTGCTTGACTGTTCCATAACACACAGGGAGTGGTAGACCACTGTGTGCTGAGGCAGAGTGTAACATGTGGACGCTGGGTGTCGGGATGCAAGTACAGGGAGTGACTTTAATAATAAATAACACAAGGAACAAAACAAGAAACACGAGTAGCGTACAGTCATGAAACACTGAAACAGAAACAATAACGCCTGGGGAAGAAACCAAGAGGAGTGGCAGATATAGGGGAGGTAATCAGGGAGGTGAGTCTGATGAGGCGTTGGTGCGCTTAACGATCGTGACAGGTGTGCGTAATGATGACCAGACTGGCGACCTCGAACACCATAGAGGGAGTATACGTGACAAAATGGCATTTACTTCAAGAAACTTCATCCCATCCTCTTCATCCATAGAACTATTCTTCCAAACATACTAGTGTGTACTCTTGTCACCCCTCTCTACGCCTGTGTTCAGCATTATTGGTATAGATTCAGCATTATTGGTATAGATTCAGCATCATTGGTATAGATTCAGCATCATTGGTATAGATTCAGCATCATTGGGATAGATTTGTGTGAATGAGATCATTGAGTTCTCAGTGTGTTAATGCGATATGAAAACATTCTAGGTGATCCATGTCTATTTTATCATGTTGAATTCAAAGATGAGGACTGAAAGACATCAAGCCTAAACTCTAACCCCCTCCCTCCCTCCCTCCCTCTCACACACACACACCTCCACTATAGGCTACAAACACTCACAATTAGGCAGGCGTTCTGTTCTCTATAAATTCTTTGTCTTTATAAAATCTTTCCCACAGTTCGTACGCAGTAGATTCAGCATCATTGGTATATATTCAGCAGTACCCTACTTCCCCAACCTGTTCTGTTAGCGTCTCTCCTCTGTTTGGTAAGTAACCGTTCTCCACTTATTCTACTATTACTATTGGTGTCTTTGGTTTAACAGAGGAGGTTATTTAGTGTAATAAACAGGTCTCACACAACTGTAACAACTGTTTCCAAGTGTGACTAGCTACTGATCTGTCTCGTCCGGCAGACTTGTAGGCTATAATGTTCATTAGTCTTCGCTTGATTTGATTCAAAAATCAGTTATTCTATGGTTTGCTATGCAGGATGACGGGCCATACTATTTACTGATTACATTATGTCATAGTTTATTTATAGGAAAACCTTTGAACATTGAAGCAATGTTTTTGTTTTAGAACTCTTATTAGGTCTACAAAGTTTTTCTCAGCAGGTTCAAGTCATTTTATAGGCATTACTCACCAATTATCATCTCTTTACACTGAACTGTTGCAAAACCCTTTCCTCTCCTGTCACACCCCTCTCCATCCCCAAATACCCACCCTTTGACAGTTATAATGATATGTCACATGGTCAAGCTATTTCACCTTTATTTAACTAGGCAAGTCAGTGAAGAACAAATTCTTATTTACAATGACTGCCTACCCTGGGCCAAACTTGGTTAAAGGACAGTCTACACAGCTAGAGATGTTGGATGTTCCCAAAGAAATGGGGAGGCACCAAAATAAAAAGGAGGAGTCAGAGGTAGAGGGAATGTGTAAAGGAGTGTAAGATGACAGCTTAAATGCCACTAAGTAACAGACTGTGCTTACAGAGACAAAGAAAGCCAACTCCCATCCTCCCTGAATGTGCATTGTTAATTAGTTTGCTTCAAAGGGATAGTTTGCTATTAGTCAGCATATTAGTACCATCTATCAGGTATGAAGGGAAGACCCAGATGCAGACCATGTCGAATAAACAATAGTTTGATGTTGCAAACAGGGGCAGGCAATAAACAGGGCAGGCTCAGGGTCAGGGTAGGCAGGGGTCAGTAAACCAGAGCTGGGCAACGTACCGGACGCCAGGCAGGCTCAGGGTCAGGGCAGGCAGGGGTCAGTAAACCAGAGCTGGGCAACGTACCGGACGCCAGGCAGGCTCAGGGTCAGGGCAGGCAGGGGTCAGTAAACCAGAGGTGGGGCAACGTACCGGACGGCAGGCAGGGTCAGGGCAGGCAGGCAGGGGTCAGTAAACCAGAGCTGGGCAACGTACCGGACGGCAGGCAGGCTCAGGGTCAGGGCAGGCAGGCAGGGGTCAGAAAACCAGAGCTGGGCAACGGTACCGGACGCCAGGCAGGCTCAGGGTCAGGGTAGGCAGGGGTCAGTAAACCAGAGCTGGGCAACGGTACCGGACACCAGGCAGGGTCAGGGTAGGCAGGGGTCAGTAAACCAGAGCTGGACAACGTACCGGACGCCAGGCAGGCTCAGGGTCAGGGCAGGCAGGGGTCAGTAAACCAGAGCTGGGCAACGTACCGGACGCCAGGCAGGGTCAGGGTAGGCAGGGGTCAGTAAACCAGAGCTGGGGCAACGGTACCGGACGGCAGGCAGGGTCAGGGTAGGGCAGAGGTTAGTAATCCAGAGGGGGGCAGAGGTACAGATCGGCAGGTGGGCTCGGAGTCAGGACAGGCAAGGGTCAAAACCGGGAGGGCGAGAAAAGAGAGACTGGAAAAACCAGGAGCTGAGACACGAAACGCTGATTGACTTGAACAAACAAGATGAACTGGCACAGACAAAAAGAAACCACAGGTATAAGTATACAGGGGATAAACGGGGAAGATCGGCAACACCTAGAGGGGGGTGGAGACAAGCACAAGGACAGGTGAAACAGATCAGGGTTTGACACCAACAACTGTACTGAGTATCTATCATAATGAAATGAAAATCAAATGTATTTAGAAAACCCTTCTTACATCAGCTGATATCAAATCAAATTGTATTAGTGACATGTGCCGAATACAACAGATGTAGGAAGACCTTCCAGTGAAATGCTTACTTACAAGCCCCTAACCAACAATGCAGGTAAAAATAAAATAAGAATAAGTAATAAAAGTAACAAGTAAAATAACAATAGTGAGACTATATACAGGGGGGTGCCGGTACAAAGTCAATGTGCTGAGGCACCGGTTAGTTGAGGTAATATGTACATGTAGGAAGACTTATTAAAGTGACTTTGCATAGATTTTAACAACAGAGAGTAGCAGACGTGTAAAGGGGGGCCATTTGCCATTTGATTAGATGTTCAGGAGTCTTATGGCTTGGGGTTAGAAGCTGTTTAGAAGCATCTTGGACCTAGACTTGGAGCTCCGGTACCGTTTGCTGTGCAGTGGCAGAGAGAACAGTCTATGACTAGGGCGTCTGGAGTCTTTGACAATTTTTAGGCCCTTACACTGACACCGCTTGGTATAGAGGTCCTGGATGGCAGGAAGCTTAGCCCCAGTGATGTATTGGGCTGTATGCACTACCCTCTGTAGTGCCTTGCGGTCGGAGGCCGAGCAGTTGCCATACCAGGCATTGATGCAACCAGTCAGGATGCTCTCGATGGTGCAGCTGTAGAACCTTTTGAGGATCTGATGACCCATGCCAAATCTTTTCAGTCTCTTGAAGGGGAATAGGTTTTGTCGTGCCCTCTTCACGACTATCTTGGAGTACTTGGACCATGTTAGTTTGTTGGTGATGTGGACACCAAGGAACATGAAGCTCTCAACCTGCTCCACTACAGCCCCGTCGATGAGAATGGGGGCATGCTCGGTCCTCTTTTTCCTGTAGTCCACAATCATCTCCTTTGTCTTGATCACATTGAGGGAGAGGTTGTTGTCCTGGCACCACACGGCCAGGTCTCTGACCTCCTCCCTATAGGCTGTCTCGTCGTTGTCGGTGATAAGGACTACCACTGTTATATCATCGGCAAACTTAATGGTAGTGTTGGAGTCTTGCCTAGCTGTGCAGTCATGAGTGAACAGGGAGTACAGGAGGGGACTGAGCATGCACCCCTGAGGGGCCCCTGTGTTGAGGATCAGCGTGGCGGATGTGTTGTGACCTACCCTTACCACCTGGGGGCGGCCCGTCAGGAAGTCCAGGATCCAGTTGCAGAGGGAGGTGTTTAGTCCCAGGGTCCTTAGCTTACTGATGAGCTATGAGCTCGCTATGGTGTTGAACACTGAGCTGTAGTCAATGAATAGCATTCTCACATAGGTGTTCCTTTTGTCCAGGTGGGAAAGGGCAGTGTGGAGTGCAATAGAGATCATCATCTGTGGATCTGTTAGGCTGGTATGCAAATTGGAGTGGGTCTGGGGTTTCTGGGATAATGTTGTTGATGTGAGCCATGACCAGCCTTTCAAAGCACTTCATGGCTACAGATGTGAGTGCTATGGATCGGTAGTCATTTAGGCAGGTTACCTTAGTGTTCTTGGGTACAGGGACTATGGTGGTCTGCTTAAAACATGTTGGTATTATAGACTCAGACAGGGAGAGGTTGAAAATATCAGTGAAGACACTTGCCAGTTGGTCAGCGCATGCTCGGGGTACACGTCCTGGTAATCCATCTGGCCCTGCGGCCTTGTGAAGGTTGACCTTTTTAAAGGTCTTACTCACATCGGCTGCGGAGAGCGTGATCACACGGTCTTCCAGAACAGCTGGTGCTTTCATGCATGTTTCAGTGTTATTTGCCTCAAAGCGAGCATAGAAGCAGTTTAGCTCATCAGGTAGGCTCATGTCACTGTGCTTCCCTTTGTAGTCTGTAATGGTTTGCAAGCCCTGCCACATCTGGCGAGTGTCAGAGCCAGTGTTTTACGATTCAATCTTAATCTTAATCTGTCACTGTAATTTACACCCCCTTCCGCCTTGTCTCCCCTACCATCTCCCCTCCTCCCTCTCTCCCCTCCCTCCCATCTCCCTCCTCCCTCTCTCCCCTACCATCTCCCCCCTCCCTCTCTCCCCTCCTCAGTGTATCCTTCTCTCTGCAGCCATGCCGTCTCAATTGGAGAGATCCTTGCAGTCCCTGAACACGGTGTTCCATCGCTATGCCGACAAGGACGGTGACTGTAACACACTGAGCAAGAAGGAGCTGAAAGAACTCATGCAGACAGAACTGGGCAGCTTCCTGAAGGTACCATAGATCTCTCTCTCTCTCTCTCTCTCTCTCTCTCTCTCTCTCTCTCTCTCTCTCTCTGTTTTTATCTCACTGTCCCTCAACACTTTCTCACTCTCTTTCCCTTTCGTTCTGATTTCTCTTTCACTTTATTAAAGAGTATCCAAAGTCAATCTAACCTCCTCTCTCCCATCTATCTCTCTTTCACTCTCGCTCTCTCTCTTACTCATTCTCTACATCTCCTCCATCTCTCCTTCCCTCTCAGTCCCAGAAGGACCCAGCCGCCATAGACAAGATCATGAAGAATCTGGACCAGAATGGTGATGGGATGGTAAACTTTGAGGAGTTTGTCTCCCTGGTGGTGGACCTCTCCATCGCCTGTGAACAGATCTACCAGCTCCACACCCAGAAGGCTTCTGCCAAGAAGTGAAGGAGGACAGGACAAGGAGAAAGAGAAGCAGAGATGGATGCTTTTCTATATGTCATTTTGCTTCTCTATACGTCAAATAAGTCATTTTATAAGAAGTCTTACTGTTGTGAATAAACAGTGGCTTTCCCACTCTCTCTGTTTGTCACGTGTCTGACGTGTGTCTGTCTGTTGTATTTGTCCAGTAAGTGTAAGACAGAATAGACAGTACCAGTCACTTCTTAGTTCAGTATTGACACAACTGGTGCAAAGCCTTTCTAGATCCTATGCTAAAACTACTTTAACTACCCACTGGGCACAAACTGGTTAAATCAACGTTGTTTCAATGTAATTTGTCAATTTATTGTGATGTGGAAAATATTTTGGATTTGCAAAAAGTAATTGACGTGAACTGTTTTGAGGGTGAAATTCCAACCACAGGATTACACCATCATGTTAACCAAATTTCAACAGACAAATCTTATGTTGAATGCATCTTATGTTGAATGCATTACTTTGAAACAACATCAGATCTCCAATGTAATATCCACTACTATCAGAACCAAGGTAAGACCCAGATGCAGACTGTCAAAGTAACAATGCTTATTGTTGCAACAGGGCAGGCAAAGACAGGTCAATGCAGGCAGGGGTTGGTAATCCAGAGAGGGACAGAGGTAAAGGTCGGCAGGCAGGATCAGGGACAGGCAGGGGTTGGTAATCCAGAGAGGGACAGAGGTAAAGGTCGGCAGGCAGGCTCAGGGACAGGCAGGGGTCGATAATCTAGAGAGGGACAGAGGTAAAGGTCGGCAGGCAGGCTCAGGGAGAGGCAGGGGTCGGTAATCCAGAGAGGGACAGAGGTAAAGGTCGGCAGGCAGGCTCAGGGACAGGCAGGGGTCGGTAATCCAGAGAGGGACAGAGGTAAAGGTCGGCAGGCAGGCTCAGGGACAGGCAGGGGTCGGTAATCCAGAGAGGGACAGAGGTAAAGGTCGGCAGGCTGGCTCAGGGACAGGCAGGGGTCGGTAATCCAGAGAGGGACAGAGGTAAAGGTCGGCAGGCTGGCTCAGGGACAGGCAGGGGTCGGTAATCCAGAGAGGGACAGAGGTAAAGGTCGGCAGGCTGGCTCAGGGACAGGCAGGGGTCGATAATCCAGAGAGGGACAGAGGTAAAGGTCGGCAGGCAGGCTCAGGGAGAGGCAGGGGTCGGTAATCCAGAGAGGGACAGAGGTAAAGGTCGGCAGGCAGGCTCAGGAACAGGCAGGGGTTGGTAATCCAGAGAGGGACAGAGGTAAAGGTCGGCAGGCTGGCTCAGGGACAGGCAGAGAGGTCAGGCAGGCGGGCTCTGAGTCAAGACAGGCAAGGGTCAAAACCAGGAGGACGAGAAAAGAGAGCCTGGGAAAAGCTCTCCTGAGCTCTCTGGAGCAGGTTTTCATCAAGGATCTCTCTGTACTTTGCTCCGTTCATCTTTCCCTCAATCCTGACTAGTCTCCCTGGCACTGAAAGACATCCCCACAGCATGGTGCTGCCACCACCATGCTTTACCGTGGGGATGGTGCCAAGTTTCCTCCAGAAGTTACGCTTGGCATTCAGGCCAAATATTTCTATCTTGATTTCATCAGATCAGAGAATCTTGTTTCTCATGGTCAGAGTCCTTTAGTTGCCTTTTGGCAAACTCCAAACGGGCTGTCATGTGCCTTTTACTGAGGAGTGACTTCTGTCTGGCGGAAGCTTCTTACTGTAACCAGTGCCTGTAATCTGGTTCAGGTTATTAATCAACCTACCAGGGTGCTTACAAACACTACAGGAACAAGATCATCCACATGCCTCAATCATACTTCTCTGACTAATTGGGTTGACAGTGTGTTTGGAAGATGGAAAAATGTTATGATTACTGTGTTATGGGCTACCTTCACCTGTGTGACTGTGTTAGTTTTGTGCGGGTGTGTTTGATTGTGTGTATGAAAGTTATAATTTCCAGGACTCAATGACACTTCAGATGGTGATATATGGACCAATCCTAAGCTCTGACCAGTGGAATACAAAATACATGGCTTGGTCGTCATAGAAGAATCCGGATCCTTTCCTCGCGAGGAGACCATATGTGATGTTTAGGAAATGTAGATGTTTTCTTGTTTCTATGTATAGACTGTTTTGTCATGAAGATTAACATAAAATCCTGATAAGTAGAAGTAAGATTCTGATGTAGGATAGAACAGTCATTGAAGTTGATTATGTACATACATGTATTGGTTGTCTTCTTCTAGTATATCATTTATATTTCCATGTAGTGTTTAATGATGGTATGAGTTGTTAAGTCATTTTGAGGGTGGATTGTTGGGAATATTATGATTAAATGACTGAACAAATCATTTTAAATGGAACTGTAACTAAGTAAAACTTATACTCTGTTTTATTATATCTGATTAACAATATGAGTTCATAAGAAGGGATTGTGTGACACGGACAAGGAGTAATTAAAGTTAATGAACACCATTGCAACTAGGAAGAAACGAATGGGTTGGGGACTGTGAAAACAGATAAGGTCGTTAGCCTATGGTTGACCCTACAGAAACTTAGCTCTGGGGTTTTTAGATAAGACAGTGAGTGCATTCCTAAGTTTTCTGTTAATTAGATCTGTCAGCTCAGTGGTGATAATGTTGAGGGGTCAAAAGTTACCTGGGAGTGTGTTAGTAAGTTAGAATTAACTTTTCACCTCACTTTGTCCCGGTCAAGAGGAGGGGATTCTGTTAAAGCAATGAAATGACGTCATGATCTGTATATAAACTGTTGTTCGTGGTTAAGTGGCAGCGCGCTCCGAGTATAAATTCTGTTATCTATTATTGAAAGACTGGTCTGTGTCTATTTTATGCAAACAAGAATCTTACAAATTTTCATAAAATAGATTAAGAGTTTTCAATTAATGAAAGCACATTGGCATAATTAAATTACATTAACAGTTTCATGCATGCATCAGAAGCCTCCTCCCTAAGTTTGTTTTACTCACTGCTTTTGCACACTCCGCCAACCCTGATGTCCTTGCCGTGTCTGAATCCTGGCTTAGGAAGGCCACCAAAAATTCTGAGATTCCTATCCCAAACTACAACATTTTCCATCAAGATAGAACTGCCAAAGGGGGAGGAGTTGCAATCTACTGCAGAGATTGCCTGCAAAGTTCTGTCATACTTTCCAGGTCTGTATACAATACACTCAGTCAGTTAGGAAAGCTAAGGCTACAGCACTGAGGAAAGGAAACACTGCCAACACCTGCATTGTTTGATGTTTGGGGTTTTAGGCTGGGTTTCTGTACAGCACTTTGAGATATCAGCTGATGTACGAAGGGCTATATAAATACATTTGATTTGATTTGATTTGATAAATCCACGATAATCGAGAATTTCAATAAGCATTTCTCTACGGCTGGCCACCCCAACCCTCCTGGCTACCCCAACCCCGGCCAACAGCTCCGCACCCCCGTAGCTACTTGCCCAAGCCTCCCCAGCTTCTCCTTCATCCAAATCCAGATAGCAGATGTTCTGAAAGAGCTGCAAAACCTGGACCCGTACAAATCAGCTGGGCTAGACAATCTGGACCCTCTCTTTCTAAAAGTATCCGCCGCCATTGTTGCAACCCCTATTACTAGTCTGTTCAACCTCTCTTTCGTATCGTCCGAGATCCCTAAAGATTGGAATGCTACCGCTGTCATCCCCTCTTCAAAAGGGGTGACACTCTAGACCCAAATTGTTACAGACCTATATCCATCCTGCCCTGCCTTTCTAAAGTCTTCGAAAGCCATGTTAATAAACAGATCACTGACAATTTCAAATCCCACTTTACCTTCTCCGCTGTGCAGTCCGGGTTTCTGAGCTGGTCACGGGTGCATCTCAGCCACGCTCAAGGTACTAAACATTGATGAAAGACAGTACTGTGTAGCCGTCTTCATCGACCTGGCCAAGGCTTTCGACTCTGTCAATCACCGTATTCTTATCGGCAGACTCAACAGCCTTGTTTTCTCAAATGACTGCCTCGCCTGGTTCACCAACTACTTCTCAGATAGAGTTCAGTGTGTCAAATCGGAGGGCCTGTTGTCCGGACCTCTGGCAGTCTCTATGGGGGTACCACAGGGTTGAATTCTCGGGCTGACTCTTTTCTCTGTATATATCAACGATGTCACTCTTGCTGCGGGTGTTTCCCTGATCCACCTCTACGCAGACGACACCATTCTGTATACATCTGGCCCTTCTTTGGACACTGTGTTAACAAACCTCCAAACGAGCTTCAATGCTATACAACACTCCTTCAGTGGCCTCCAACTGCTCTTAAACGCTAGTAAAACTAAATGCATGCTTTTCAACCGATCGCTGCCTGCACCTGCCCGACCAACTAGCATCACTACTCTGGACGATTCTCACTTAGAATATGTGGACAACTACAAATATTTAGGTGTCTGGCTAGATGGTAAACTCTCCTTCCAGACTCATGTTAAACATCTCCAATCCAAAATTTAATCCAGAATCGGCTTCCTATTTCACAACAAAACCTCCTTCACTCACACCGCCAAACATACCCTCGTAAAACTGACTATCCTACCATTCCTCGACTTCGGTAATGTCATTTACAAAATAGCCTCCAACACTCTACTCTGCAAACTGGATGCAGTCTATCACAGTGCCATCCGTTTTGTCACCAAAGCCCCATATACCACCCACCACTGTGACCTGTATGCTCTCGTCGGCTGGCCCTCACTACATATTCATCACCAGACCCACTGGCTCCAGGTCATCTACAAGTCTTTGCTAGGTAAAGCTCCGCCTTATCTCAGCTCACTGGTCACCATAACAACACCCACCCGTAACACGCGCTCCAGCAGGTATATCTCACTGGTCACCCCCAAAGCCAACACCCCCCTTGGCCGCCTTTCCTTCCAGTTCTCTGCTGCCAATGACTGGAACAAATTGCAAAAATCCCTGAAGTTGGAGACTGATATCTCCCTCACTAACTTTAAACATCAGCTATCTGAGCAGCTAACCGATCGCTGCAGCTGTACACAGCCCATCTGTAAATAGCCCACCCAATTTACCTACCTCAACCCCATATTGTTTTTATTTACTTTTTTGCTATTTTGTACACCAGTATTTCTACTTGCACATCATTCTGCACATCTATCACTCCAGTGTTAATTTTCTAAATTGTAATTACTTCGCTACTGTGGTCTATTTATTGCCTTACCTCCTCACGCCATTTGCACACACTGTATATAGACTTTTTTTTCTCTTTCTATTGTGTTATTGACTGTACGTTTGTTTATTCCATGTGTAACTCTGTGTTGTTGTTTGTGTCGCACTGCTTTGCTTTATCTTGGCCAGGTCGCAGTTGTAAATGAGAACTTGTTCTCAACTGGCCTACCTGGTTAAATATAGGTGAAATAAAAATAATAATTTAAAATATCCTGTCGGGCTGTATCACCGCCTGGTACGGCAACTGGGCCACCTGCAACCGCAGGGCTCTCTAGAGGGTGGTGCGGTATGCCCAATGCATCACCGGGGCACACTGCCTGCCTTCTAGGAAAGCTACAGCACCCGATGTCAAAGGAAGGCCACAAAGATAATCAAGCCATCAACCACCTGAGCCACGGCCTGTTCATCCCGCTGTCATCCAGAAGACAAGGTCCGTACAGGTGCATCAAAGCTGGGACCGAGAAACTGAAACTTAATCACTGAACTTAGTCACTGTCACTAGCCGGCTACCACCCGGTTACTCAACCCTGCACCTTAGAGGCTGCTGCCTGATGTACATGGAATCACTGATCACTTTAATAATGGAACACTTGTCACTATAATAATGTTTACATACTGTTTTACTCATTTCATATGTATGTACTGTATTCTACTGTATTCTAGTCAATTCCACTCCGACATTGCTCATCATAATATTTATATATTTCATTATTTTACTTTGAGATGTGTGTATTGTTGTGAATTGAAAAATACTACTGCATTGTTGGAGCTAGGACCAAAAGCATTTCACTACACCCGCAATAACATCTGCTAAATATGTGTATGTGACCTATACAATTTTATTTTGATTTGACTTGAAACTTTTGGCTGTCTTTTTTTAGTGGGTGAAAATAAATTGTAATATTATTGATCAACATATACACAAAATATTACCCAGTTCTCCACGTTGAAATGATCTGGCTGTAAACAGTTACAAACTTAAACAAACTCATCAGGGAATACTTAACATGACATATTGAATGTCACACATAGTCTAATCTCTCATGGACAGATCTACGTAAACACAACTGGTACCGTAGAATCTGTATGAGGCTGAACAGGAAGTGTAGGATAACGAGCAGCAGTAGTTCTGCTTTTGGCTTTTTTCCTCACTGTTTATTTGGACAAATCACAATTTCACAGGTGTCAGCATCTTTCGAATTTTGAAGGGGAGGGGATATTTTGCCCGTAACTTGCAAAAAGAGAGGTTGGAGGTCCTCGTTCCGGTTCTCCTCCTCGTTCTAGTAAGCGAGCAGCTGAACGATTACCTGGGTGAACAATTACCTGGGTTAACCAAGATTACACACATCCCTTTGTTCCCTGTAATATTAACTCATGATACACAAACCTTTACAAACCTTTACTTAAAATCATTTAATTTTATACTTTATTATAGTATTTAATTTAAACTTGATTTAATTTATACTTTATTTAATTTATACTGTCTGTCTGTCTGTCTGTCTGTCTGTCTGTCTGTCTGTCTGTCTGTCTGTCTGTCTGTCTGACTGTCTGCAGGTCTGACTGTCTGTCTGCAGCTCTGTGGTTTACGATGATATCATCAATGTTCAATGTGTTGATTGTGGAGATAAAAATAATCCAAAACTCACCACTAGATGTCATGAGAACTCTTAAAGTACTGCTTGTCCTCCATCTCTCCTCCCTCTCTTTCCTTTCTCCCTCAATGATGATATCGCTATGCAACAGTTTCTGTTTGTTTGTTATTTTGGGCTATGACAGTCTATTGCGAATCAGTCTGACAGTATTTTTGACAGTAATTAAATCTGAAGACAGAATGGTTTGAAGTGACTGAAATGCATCAGAAAGGTATTGGGAAGTTCCAAAGATCATTAGGCAATCATGTTGTATGATTTTCTGTGTAGAAAAGAACATCATTGATTATCTTTTCACCTCAATCTGATTTATTGCCCCATTTTGCCAACTTGGTGCTAACGACTTGTGGTCATAGTAAAGATAAATAGTACGTAACTACATGCAGGGTTGGGTAGGTTACTTTCTAAATGTAATCTGTTACAGTTACAAGTTACCTGTCCAAAACTGTAATCGGTAACTTTCGGATTACCCAAATTCAGTAACGTAATCTGATTACATTCCATTACTTTTAGATTACTTTCCCCTTAACAGGCATTAGAAGAAGATATGTATGTTACCAATTGAACAACATCTAATGCATGATAAATCAATGTTTTAAAGTTGACATAGCTGGCCAAATATGCATTTTACATTTTACTTATGGGTTGGACTTGGAAATATTGAAGTATAGATTAGCCAATTGTTTATCTGGGCATGACCCCAAAACTAAGGACTTATTAGCCAGCACTACTCTGTTGTTTATGATTTTGTTGTCAATGAGGACTGATTGGGCTCATTGATTCTAGTTGAAAAATAAATGCTGCACTCATGGAATGGCATGCTTTGCCAAGAGTGTGCAAATATGTCATCAAGGCAAAGGGTGGCTACTTTGAAGAATCTCAAATCTAAAATATATTTGGATTTGCTTAACACTTTTTTGGTTACTACGTGATTCCTTAAGTGTTATTTCATAGTTCTGATGTCTTCACTATTATTCTACAGTAAATAGTACAAATAAATAAAAAACACTTGAATGAGTAGGTGTGTCCAAACTTTTGACTGGTACTGTATATATGATTTATATCGCAACTACAGATTGTCCCTTTAAGTCTATCAAACGTCTGCAAGGTTGAGCATGTGTCCACTAGGCCTATGGATTAGTTTTTTATGAGTATTAATTAAATTGAGCAATAAAAGCCCCATAGGCTTGGAACCGCGCTATGCAGCTGTTGCAAGAGCGCAATTTCACTGGCTGTCCACTGGTTTCAAAATCAATGATTCATAGGCAGTTTAAACTTCTTGAATTCAACCATTATTGGGTTCAAATACACATATAGATTTGTGAACAGCCATCCACAACAACCACAATCAGTAAGGCACAAATAGCTAAATGAGAGAACAGCAGTGTGATTCACATCAATGCGCTGTGTAGATATCAATAATAAGTGATATTCGTATCGCCGTAAACTACATTGCGGCAGTCGTCCTTACCTCCAAGCGTTTATTCAAGTTGGATAATCTTTGGATGCCGATAGCAGCTTGGACTGGACCCTACAAAAGCCTATTCCTGCTCTTTTCCCGCAATACATCAAACACATTTGGTGTGTCATCATAGTGATCTCTGACTTGTGGTCAGACTCGCTCAGGTGGAACAAACTTAAACTTGCGTCTTTGTTTTTTTTTTTGTCATGCCAAATGCATTCCCCAAGTAGTCAAGACTATCGACAAAGGGCTTGGCTAATGAGACCTCTTTGAAATAAATCTTAATCACCAAAGCTTTATTAAAATATCAAGTTTGGGAGCAGAAAAACAATGAGTGGACATCCCTATTTATCTGTGTATAGTACATTATTTTATCTATGTATTCTACATTATTTTATATATGTATTGTTGTACATTATTGTATCTATGTATTGTACATTATTTTATCTATGTATTCTACATGATTTTATATATGTATTCTACATTATTGTATCTATGTATTCTACATTATTTTATATATGTATTGTTGTACATTATTGTATCTATGTATTCTACATGATTTTATCTATGTATTCTACATGATTTTATCTATGTATTCTACATTATTGTATCTATGTATTCTACATTATTTTATCTATGTATTCTACATGATTTTATATATGTATTCTACATTATTTTATATATGTATTGTTGTACATTATTGTATCTATGTATTCTACATTATTGTATCTATGTATTCTACATTATTTTATCTATGTATTGTACATTATTTTATCTATGTATTGTACATTATTTTATCTATGTATTGTACATTATTTTATCTATGTATTCTACATTATTTTATCTATGTATTCTACATTATTTTATCTATGTATTCTACATTATTTTATCTATGTATTCTACATTATTTTATCTATGTATTGTTGTACATTATTTTATCTATGTATTGTACATTATTTTATCTATGTATTCTACATTATTTTATCTTTGTATTCTACATTATTTTATCTATGTATTCTACATTATTTTATCTATGTATTGTTGTACATTATTTTATCTATGTATTCTACATTATTTTATCTATGTATTGTTGTACATTATTTTATCTATGTATTGTTGTACATTATTTTATCTATGTATTCTACATTATTTTATCTATGTATTCTACATTATTTTATCTATGTATTCTACATTATTTTATCTATGTATTGTTGTACATTATTTTATCTATGTATTGTACATTATTTTATCTATGTATTCTACATTATTTTATCTTTGTATTCTACATTATTTTATCTATGTATTCTACATTATTTTATCTATGTATTGTTGTACATTATTTTATCTATGTATTGTTGTACATTATTTTATATATGTATTCTACTTTTTTTTAGGCAGCATCTCATTTTGGATGTGCATAAAACTCCTGGTAGTGAATTAGGAAAATAGGAAGAATTTGGGTTGTAAAAAATTATAAAATGTTTTGCCATTGCATTATTGATATATCGTTGTCTCTAATTGGGGATCATACTTAAATAGCATTTTTTCCACCTGTGTGTTATGGGATATTGTTTTGAGTTAGTGCACGTAGCATCTCTGTTGTCACGGTTCATTGTTAGTTTATTGTTTATTTGTTTTTTGTCTTTGTTAAGTTTCACTTTCATTAAAATGATGTGGAACTCAACATCCGCTGCGCCTTGGTCCGATATTCTTTCCAACGAACGTGACAGCTAATTGTAGTATCTGGGATCTACATCTGTTTATATGAGTTACTATGCTGTTACTAAGCAGTAATGTCTTACGGCAGTGTTACGTTACTACGCCTAAATGCACATGCGCACTGGGGTGCCGCGAACTGTAGAGCACGAGGTGTTTTGACTAAACGAAAAACTAACTGTACTCCCGTCTCCTGCCTGGTCATTTCTCCACAACATAAATATTACAGTGGCGACGAGGTGATTAAACTACATAAACGGACATTGCTTGAAGGGAAGAATGTTGCGTGAGTAATGAAACTCAAAATAATTATGTAATTCGTCAGTTATTTTTTATTTATTTCGCCAGTATAGAAGGCTAAGCACTGCTAGCACTGCTAGTACAGTATTCAGGAGCTGCCAAGTAGCAAGACTATTGGAGTCCAGAATAGCGACACTGCCCTCTGGTGGTTAAATAAAAAAAAACGGTCTCATTGAACCCATTGAAATTAGGCGATCTCAGTGGAGAAATATTGGCAAGGAAAAAAAAGGAAGAAGGAACGTAACACGGTGTGTACATTATTACAAATGAGTGCAGTGAATGAAGTAATTGCAGAAACTTATGAAGTGAAGAATTAGATGAAAATGAAGGAATACAAGGAATAAGGAAACTGAACAATGAACTGTGAAAATGGCAACCATTGGTCGAGTACCAGAGTTTGAGGCTACAAAAGAGGATTTTGATTCCTATTTGGAGCGTTTTGAGCGTTGGCTGGCTGCAAATGAAATCAAAGATGGAAAGAAAGCAGACGTATTTCTCAGTGTTTTGGGTCCAACTGAGTATGGATTGCTGAAAGGTCTCATTGAACCAATGAAAGCAGTGGAGTTGAACTATGCATAACTGACTGAAACTCTTTCAAGGTATTTCAAGCCTAAGCCAATTCTCATTGCAGAACATTTCAGATTTTACCAATGTCACCAGAGTCAAGGGGAAACCATGGCTGACTACATCCTTGCTTTGAAAAGGCTGGCAAGTACGTGTGAGTTTGCACGATTTCTTGATGATGCTCTCCGAGACAAGTTTGTATGTGGTCTCACAGGTGAAGCATATCACAGAAGGCTCCTGTCAGAGAAGGACCTGACCTTTAAGAAAGCCTGTGATATAGCACTTGGACTCGAGCTTGCCCACAGGGATACTATTGAGCTATCGGGACATGCAAGGACGTCAGAAAGGTGTTCACAAGGTCAGTGATGCACGTGGTGAAAAAGCTCACAAAAGTTACACTTTTTTTCAGTCCCGTCCTCAAGGTTACACAAGAACAAAGCAGCCCACATCTCAAAGGTCTAAGCCAAGTTGCTACAGATGTGGGGAGATAATCATCAGCACAGTGAATGTCGATTCCAAAGGAAAAGTGCCACAATTGTGGAAAGGTTGGACATTTACAGAGAGTGTGTAAAGCCTCGAAACGCACAGCAAGAGCGCACAAAGTGTCAGACGCAGCACAAGACGAGGAAGGTACAACTGAAACAGTATTGGAACTGTTCACAGTGTACACAGCTCAACAACTAAAAGATGGAATCTATCTCAACATGGAGTTAGCGGAAAACCAGTAAAAATGCAGCTGGACACCGGAGCGTCTGTATCCCTGGTTCCAGAGAGACTCTACAAAGAAAAACTGAAAGAGTGCCCACTTCAGCCCGCGTCCATCTGCCTTTCTTCATACACTGGTGACACTATTCCTGTGTTAGGGCAGATCCAGGTACCAGTCCGGTATGAGGGGAAGGAGTGGACGCTACCGCTTGTCATTGTTAAAGGAGAAAAATCAGCCTTGCTAGGCAGAAACTGGCTACAAAAGATCAAGTTGAACTGGGGAGAAATCTGAGAAATGACAAACCAGTGAGTCAGGCTACACTCACTAATATGCTGGAGACGCACAAATAACTTTTCAAAGATGGCTACGGTGAAATACAAGACTTCACAGCAAAAGTCAGAGTGCAAGAAGGAACCAAGCCTATCTTTCACAAACCACGTCTGGTTCCCTATGCTCTTAAGGAAGCTGTAGAGAAGGAACTGGAACGCCTACAGAAGAATAACATAATCACGAAAGTAGCGAGGAGCGACTGGGCCGCTCCGATTGTTGTAGTCCCAAAGAAAGACAAGACCGTCAGAATGTGCGGTGACTACAAGGTCACAGTAAATCGCTGCATACTACCAGAGGAATATCCACTACCAAACGCTGAAGATCTGTTTGCCACTCTAGCTGGTGGGAAGGTTTTCAGTAAGCTGGACCTGGCATTCGCTTATCAGCAACTGGAGCTGGATCCGGAGTCAGAACAGTATCTGACCATCAATACACACAAGGGGCTATTCAGATTCAATCGCTTGGCCTATGGAATCTCGACAGCTCCAGCGATATTCCAACACACAATGGATCAGATCTTGGACGGTATAGACAATGTTGTGTGCTTCATGGACAACATCCTCGTGTCAGCACCAAACATTGCAGAGCACCTTGTAGTGCTGGACAAAGTAATGTCAAGACTGGAGAAATACGGAGTGAGAATGAAACGCAGCAAGTGTGAGTTCCTCCAGGACTCAGTGGAGTATCTCAGATACAAGATTGATGCACAAGGCCTGCACCCAACCAACAGCAAGGTGGAAGCAATCGTAAACGCACCAGCACCCACAAATATCTCAAGAGCTGAGGTCATTTTTGGGGCTCCTGAACTATTACGGAAAGTTTGTGGCAAACTTGTCCACATTGTTGCATCCGCTTCACCAACTGCTGCAGGCCGATACAAAGTGGAATTGGTCCCCACAATGCAAAGAAGCATTCAAGACTTGCAAACAGCATCTGCTAGAGAGCAAGTGGCTTGCCCACTATAACACAGAGATGAAGCTGAGACTCGCGTGTGATGCATCTCCATACGGAGTAGGAGCCGTCATCTCACATGTTCTACCGTCAGGTGAAGAACACCCTATTGCATTTGCATCACGGACTCTGTCACCAAGTGAGAAAAATTATGCTCAAATTGAGAAGGAAGCCCTGAGCATAATATTCGGAGTGAAGAAGTTTCACAAATACCTCTACGGAAGGAAGTTCCAACTGCTGACAGATCACGAGCCTCTGTTGGCCAGCCTTGGACCAAATCAGCTATACCAACCCTTGCTGCACTTTGAATGCAACGTTGGGCTCTGATATTGTTAGCCTACGACTACGAGATTGAGTACAGACGATCCAGTGATCACGCAAATACCGATGCACTATCGAGACTACCGTGCAATAGTGACTCCGACAGTGAAGATGATAGAGCAGTCTTCCAGATCTCTTTCATTGATGAACTGCCCATATCTGCTTCTGACATAGCAGAGGAAACAAGGAAAGACCCAGTGCTTTCCAAAGTCTTGGACTTAACTTTAGGCGGTTGGCCAACCTTCGTAAATGACGATAACCTTCGTCCATTCATCGACAAGAAAGACCAGTTGTCCACTGATCAAGGGTGTGTTCTGTGGGGATCAAGGGTGGTGGTACCTCACAAATTCCAGAGGAGACTGCTATCTGACCTGCATGAGGGACATCCAGGGATCACTCGAATGAAAGCACTCGCTCGCAGTTATCTGTGGTGGCCTGGACTGGATCAGGACATTCAACAGCATGTAGGCCACTGCTCACCTTGTGAAGCTGTTCGCAACAAGCCTGCTGCTGCACCTCTTCATCCATGGTCCTGGGCTGCTACACCTGGGAACGCATCCATGTGGATTACGCCAAAATTGACAAGCAACATTTCCTTGTTCTCGTCGATGTCCATTCCAAGTGGATGGAAGTGTTCCCTACTCAACTGACCACAGCTGAGAAGACCATCAATCTTCTCAGACATCTGTTTGCATCCTTTGGACTAGTCAAGGCGCTCGTATCGGACAATGGCCCTCCGTTCACGTCAAAAGATTTTGAAATGTTTCTCAAGAACAACGGAGTAAGGCACATCCTGTCACCACCTTACCATCCGGCATCAAACGGAGCAGCGGAGAGAGCCGTGCAAACCTTTAAGAAGGCCTGGACTAGACTCGAGGTTCAGTCTGTGCCCATCCACCAAAGGCTTCCCCGGTTCCTGTTTACTTACCGTAACACCCCACACACAGTAACGGAATGTACACCAGCTGAACTGTTTCTGAAACGCCAACCACGTACCCGCCTGACATTGTTGAAACCAGACCTGTCAAGCACTGTGGCAAAGCACCAGCTACAGCAGAAGAAAGCTCATGACAGACACTCAAAGACTGTCAGAGAATTCAAAGAGGAAGAGAGGGTGATGGTACGTGATTTCAGACACCCTAAGCGCCTGTGGAACTCAGGTGTGATCTTGCAAAGCAGAGGACCTTTGACTTACCAATTCCAAATTGGTCATCGACAGGTCAACGTTCATGTGGATCATCTGCTACGGTCCAACGCCCCAGCAGAGACATGCCGAGAGAACAAGAACAATAACGACCCCCAGGACTATTCTCCTGACTGTGGACGTACGGGAGAGACAGAGCCTGACCTTCCACCCGAACCTGGCCCACCACAGGAAGCCCAGGAGGAGCGGAGATATCCTATTCGACAGCGAAGGGCACCTCAAAAGCTTGACCTGTGAGTTGAGCTGGTAAAGGAGGTAACAGACACTAAAACAAACACTTTAATATGTCCTAGATAAAAGGAAAGAAAAGGACATTACCTGGGTTAGTTATTAGGACACAAACTCTATCTTCGGGGCAGAATAATCCCCTGGATTTGTGCTGGGCTCTGAAAAGTCTGCTTCAACCCAGTAGTTGAAATTTTTAAAGAATGCATTGTTCAGATATTGCATTAGTAGTTACCTAACATATTTACCTTGTTTTCTGGGAGTTAAACACTATGGGGGAGGAGTGTAGTATCTGGGATCTACATCTGTTTATATTAGTTACTGTGCTGTTACTAAGCAGTAATGCATTACGGCATTGTTACGTTACTACACCTAATAGGAAATGCACATGCGCACTGGGGTGCCGCGAACTGTAGAGCACGAGGGGTTTTGACTAAACGAAAAACTAACTGTACTCCCGTCTCCTGCCTGGTCATTTCTCAACAACACAAATATTACACTAATAACATAACCCAATCACTGTTTGTGTTAAAAGACTGCAGTGTTCAATGCATGGCTGCCCCTGTATTGGCATAGAGGAGGCCTAAGCTATAGGCTATGTCCGGTTACGTATCTTCTCCTTTCTTTTTGTGTTAATAAACACATTTCATGTAATTCTACTACACTTTATATGACTGGAGACATTAGCAAAAACATTTTTTTTTTATGACAAAAATGACAGGGTAGTATGGACCTATAGGCTACTGCTGACTCTGACTAAATCAATTGTATAGCTACTAGACTATGTGTTTGTAGATCGACTGAGCTGAATGAACCTACAGCAGCCAAGGTGATAATGGCTGGGGTTATTTTGCTTGTTTTTGCTGTTCTCCAAATAGCATTTGAAAGTTTTCTAACTGTATAGAAATGCAGTAAATTAACTTGGGAACGGCCCCGCTCCTGCCACAGGCACATGGAGAGATCCAGAGAAAACCAGCAGACCCACCCCTCCTACCACAGACACATGGAGAGATCCAGAGAGAACCAGCAGACCCACCCCTCCTACCACAGGCACATGGAGAGATCCAGAGAGAACCAGCAGACCCACCCCTCCTACCACAGACACATGGAGAGATCCAGAGAGAACCAGCAGACCTACCCCTCCTACCACAGGCACATGGAGAGATCCAGAGAGAACCAGCAGACCCACCCCTCCTACCACAGACACATGGAGAGATCCAGAGAGAACCAGCAGACCTAACCCTCCTACCACAGGCACATGGAGAGATCCAGAGAGAACCAGCAGACCCACCCCTCCTACCACAGGCACATGGAGAGATCCAGAGAGAACCAGCAGACCTACCCCTCCTACCACAGGCACATGGAGAGATCCAGAGAGAACCAGCAGACCCACCCCTCCTACCACAGACACATGGAGAGATCCAGAGAGAACCAGCAGACCTAACCCTCCTACCACAGGCACATGGAGAGATCCAGAGAGAACCAGCAGACCCACCCCTCCTACCACAGACACATGGAGAGATCCAGAGAGAACCAGCAGACCCACCCCTCCTACCACAGGCACATGGAGAGATCCAGAGAGAACCAGCAGACCCACCCCTCCTACCACAGGCACATGGAGAGATCCAGAGAGAACCAGCAGACCTAACCCTCCTACCACAGACACATGGAGAGAACCAGCAGACCCACCCCTCCAACCACAGACACATGGAGAGATCCAGAGAGAACCAGCAGGCCCACCCTCCAACCACAGACACATGGAGAGATCCAGAGAGAACCAGCAGACCCACCCCTCCAACCACAGACACATGGAGAGATCCAGAGAGAACCAGTAGACCCACCCTCCAACCACAGACACATGGAGAGATCCAGAGAACTGTGTATTTTGCAGAATGAAAGAAAGATAGAAGAAGAGGTCAATAATATCTGGATATAGAAAGAGGTAAGGGGCAGCCCATTACTGCACTGGGATACATCAGGGTCAAGACTGTTTCTTGAACAAATCTACTTTGAAACAAAAGTATACACCTAACACACATGGTTATAGGCTTGTGTCAGAAATAGAGTTAAAATGTATTCAATTTTGAGTTTGCATCCCTATATTACACTTTTTATACATCATAGAAGACTGAAATATAACAACACCGTTTGACATTGAAACACCAGACTTTCTGTGTTTTAATTTGTATTTATTTCTGATCAATTATGAAATTATGAAAATGATTAATAACATTCCACCCATGAGACCACTAGAGGGTGCTTTTGTTCATTTGACTGCAGGAAAGGCTACTTATACTACTGTGTGTAACACAAGACCCAGAAGAAGGAGAGTCTCATGACTATCAGTGACTGGCTGTTATGTTATATATACTTTTTTTTATTGAACCTTTATTTAACTAGGGAAGTCAGTTAAGAACACATTCTTATTTACCATGACGGCCTACTAAATGACGGGGAGCAACAGAACATCAGCTTGGAATATCCATCACAATGGTGTCAGAAGAACACATGCTTTGCCAATGACTTTTTCTTCTGGTCCGGAGGACTACTGTATGCTGTATTAAACTGATGATGCCAAACATGACCAATGTACATGACCAATATACATGACCAATATACATGACCAATATACAGCCAACTCCTGATAAGTGTGAATAGCGCATTGCAGTTCACCAATCTTCATTTTGGAGATTGAACAATCTATATGCGATTTTGTTGCTTTTTATCGTTATCTGTTTGTGCCAGTTAAATGCACGCCTTCATGACCGTCTCAAAGCCAATGCTATGCCAACATTAGGAGTTGAGTCCTGAGTGGCCTATGTGACTTTTCCTGTTTTTCTGCATGTTTCAGCCTGCATGAGAGAGTTATGCTCCCATCTCTCTGTCTCTGTTCTCTGTATGGTGTTGCCAAGCTGACTGTTCTAGAAAACAGTAGATACTGATCTGCTTGACTGTTCCATAACACACAGGGAGTGGTAGACCACTGTGTGCTGAGGCAGAGTGTAACATGTGGACGCTGGGTGTCGGGATGCAAGTACAGGGAGTGACTTTAATAATAAATAACACAAGGAACAAAACAAGAAACACGAGTAGCGTACAGTCATGAAACACTGAAACAGAAACAATAACGCCTGGGGAAGAAACCAAGAGGAGTGGCAGATATAGGGGAGGTAATCAGGAGGTGAGTCTGATGAGGCGTTGGTGCGCTTAACGATCGTGACAGGTGTGCGTAATGATGACCAGACTGGCGACCTCGAACACCATAGAGGGAGTATACGTGACAAAATGGCATTTACTTCAAGAAACTTCATCCCATCCTCTTCATCCATAGAACTATTCTTCCAAACATACTAGTGTGTACTCTTGTCACCCCTCTCTACGCCTGTGTTCAGCATTATTGGTATAGATTCAGCATTATTGGTATAGATTCAGCATCATTGGTATAGATTCAGCATCATTGGTATAGATTCAGCATCATTGGGATAGATTTGTGTGAATGAGATCATTGAGTTCTCAGTGTGTTAATGCGATATGAAAACATTCTAGGTGATCCATGTCTATTTTATCATGTTGAATTCAAAGATGAGGACTGAAAGACATCAAGCCTAAACTCTAACCCCCTCCCTCCCTCCCTCCCTCTCACACACACACACCTCCACTATAGGCTACAAACACTCACAATTAGGCAGGCGTTCTGTTCTCTATAAATTCTTTGTCTTTATAAAATCTTTCCCACAGTTCGTACGCAGTAGATTCAGCATCATTGGTATATATTCAGCAGTACCCTACTTCCCCAACCTGTTCTGTTAGCGTCTCTCCTCTGTTTGGTAAGTAACCGTTCTCCACTTATTCTACTATTACTATTGGTGTCTTTGGTTTAACAGAGGAGGTTATTTAGTGTAATAAACAGGTCTCACACAACTGTAACAACTGTTTCCAAGTGTGACTAGCTACTGATCTGTCTCGTCCGGCAGACTTGTAGGCTATAATGTTCATTAGTCTTCGCTTGATTTGATTCAAAAATCAGTTATTCTATGGTTTGCTATGCAGGATGACGGGCCATACTATTTACTGATTACATTATGTCATAGTTTATTTATAGGAAAACCTTTGAACATTGAAGCAATGTTTTTGTTTTAGAACTCTTATTAGGTCTACAAAGTTTTTCTCAGCAGGTTCAAGTCATTTTATAGGCATTACTCACCAATTATCATCTCTTTACACTGAACTGTTGCAAAACCCTTTCCTCTCCTGTCACACCCCTCTCCATCCCCAAATACCCACCCTTTGACAGTTATAATGATATGTCACATGGTCAAGCTATTTCACCTTTATTTAACTAGGCAAGTCAGTGAAGAACAAATTCTTATTTACAATGACTGCCTACCCTGGGCCAAACTTGGTTAAAGGACAGTCTACACAGCTAGAGATGTTGGATGTTCCCAAAGAAATGGGGAGGCACCAAAATAAAAGGAGGAGTCAGAGGTAGAGGGAATGTGTAAAGGAGTGTAAGATGACAGCTTAAATGCCACTAAGTAACAGACTGTGCTTACAGAGACAAAGAAAGCCAACTCCCATCCTCCCTGAATGTGCATTGTTAATTAGTTTGCTTCAAAGGGATAGTTTGCTATTAGTCAGCATATTAGTACCATCTATCAGGTATGAAGGAAGACCCAGATGCAGACCATGTCGAATAAACAATAGTTTGATGTTGCAAACAGGGGCAGGCAATAAACAGGGCAGGCTCAGGGTCAGGGTAGGCAGGGGTCAGTAAACCAGAGCTGGGCAACGCACCGGACGCCAGGCAGGCTCAGGGTCAGGGCAGGCAGGGGTCAGTAAACCAGAGCTGGGCAACGTACCGGACGCCAGGCAGGCTCAGGGTCAGGGCAGGCAGGGGTCAGTAAACCAGAGGTGGGGCAACGTACCGGACGGCAGGCAGGGTCAGGGCAGGCAGGCAGGGGTCAGTAAACCAGAGCTGGGCAACGTACCGGACGGCAGGCAGGCTCAGGGTCAGGGCAGGCAGGCAGGGGTCAGAAAACCAGAGCTGGGCAACGGTACCGGACGCCAGGCAGGCTCAGGGTCAGGGTAGGCAGGGGTCAGTAAACCAGAGCTGGGCAACGGTACCGGACACCAGGCAGGGTCAGGGTAGGCAGGGGTCAGTAAACCAGAGCTGGACAACGTACCGGACGCCAGGCAGGCTCAGGGTCAGGGCAGGCAGGGGTCAGTAAACCAGAGCTGGGCAACGCACCGGACGCCAGGCAGGGTCAGGGTAGGCAGGGGTCAGTAAACCAGAGCTGGGGCAACGGTACCGGACGGCAGGCAGGGTCAGGGTAGGGCAGAGGTTAGTAATCCAGAGGGGGCAGAGGTACAGATCGGCAGGTGGGCTCGGAGTCAGGACAGGCAAGGGTCAAAACCGGGAGGGCGAGAAAGAGAGACTGGAAAAACCAGGAGCTGAGACACGAAACGCTGATTGACTTGAACAAACAAGATGAACTGGCACAGACAAAAAGAAACCACAGGTATAAGTATACAGGGGATAAACGGGGAAGATCGGCAACACCTAGAGGGGGGTGGAGACAAGCACAAGGACAGGTGAAACAGATCAGGGTTTGACACCAACAACTGTACTGAGTATCTATCATAATGAAATGAAAATCAAATGTATTTAGAAAACCCTTCTTACATCAGCTGATATCAAATCAAATTGTATTAGTGACATGTGCCGAATACAACAGATGTAGGAAGACCTTCCAGTGAAATGCTTACTTACAAGCCCCTAACCAACAATGCAGGTAAAAATAAAATAAGAATAAGTAATAAAAGTAACAAGTAAAATAACAATAGTGAGACTATATACAGGGGGGTGCCGGTACAAAGTCAATGTGCTGAGGCACCGGTTAGTTGAGGTAATATGTACATGTAGGAAGACTTATTAAAGTGACTTTGCATAGATTTTAACAACAGAGAGTAGCAGACGTGTAAAGGGGGGCCATTTGCCATTTGATTAGATGTTCAGGAGTCTTATGGCTTGGGGTTAGAAGCTGTTTAGAAGCATCTTGGACCTAGACTTGGAGCTCCGGTACCGTTTGCTGTGCAGTGGCAGAGAGAACAGTCTATGACTAGGGCGTCTGGAGTCTTTGACAATTTTTAGGCCCTTACACTGACACCGCTTGGTATAGAGGTCCTGGATGGCAGGAAGCTTAGCCCCAGTGATGTATTGGGCTGTATGCACTACCCTCTGTAGTGCCTTGCGGTCGGAGGCCGAGCAGTTGCCATACCAGGCATTGATGCAACCAGTCAGGATGCTCTCGATGGTGCAGCTGTAGAACCTTTTGAGGATCTGATGACCCATGCCAAATCTTTTCAGTCTCTTGAAGGGGAATAGGTTTTGTCGTGCCCTCTTCACGACTATCTTGGAGTACTTGGACCATGTTAGTTTGTTGGTGATGTGGACACCAAGGAACATGAAGCTCTCAACCTGCTCCACTACAGCCCCGTCGATGAGAATGGGGGCATGCTCGGTCCTCTTTTTCCTGTAGTCCACAATCATCTCCTTTGTCTTGATCACATTGAGGGAGAGGTTGTTGTCCTGGCACCACACGGCCAGGTCTCTGACCTCCTCCCTATAGGCTGTCTCGTCGTTGTCGGTGATAAGGACTACCACTGTTATATCATCGGCAAACTTAATGGTAGTGTTGGAGTCTTGCCTAGCTGTGCAGTCATGAGTGAACAGGGAGTACAGGAGGGGACTGAGCATGCACCCCTGAGGGGCCCCTGTGTTGAGGATCAGCGTGGCGGATGTGTTGTGACCTACCCTTACCACCTGGGGGCGGCCCGTCAGGAAGTCCAGGATCCAGTTGCAGAGGGAGGTGTTTAGTCCCAGGGTCCTTAGCTTACTGATGAGCTATGAGCTCGCTATGGTGTTGAACACTGAGCTGTAGTCAATGAATAGCATTCTCACATAGGTGTTCCTTTTGTCCAGGTGGGAAAGGGCAGTGTGGAGTGCAATAGAGATCATCATCTGTGGATCTGTTAGGCTGGTATGCAAATTGGAGTGGGTCTGGGGTTTCTGGGATAATGTTGTTGATGTGAGCCATGACCAGCCTTTCAAAGCACTTCATGGCTACAGATGTGAGTGCTATGGATCGGTAGTCATTTAGGCAGGTTACCTTAGTGTTCTTGGGTACAGGGACTATGGTGGTCTGCTTAAAACATGTTGGTATTATAGACTCAGACAGGGAGAGGTTGAAAATATCAGTGAAGACACTTGCCAGTTGGTCAGCGCATGCTCGGGGTACACGTCCTGGTAATCCATCTGGCCCTGCGGCCTTGTGAAGGTTGACCTTTTTAAAGGTCTTACTCACATCGGCTGCGGAGAGCGTGATCACACGGTCTTCCAGAACAGCTGGTGCTTTCATGCATGTTTCAGTGTTATTTGCCTCAAAGCGAGCATAGAAGCAGTTTAGCTCATCAGGTAGGCTCATGTCACTGTGCTTCCCTTTGTAGTCTGTAATGGTTTGCAAGCCCTGCCACATCTGGCGAGTGTCAGAGCCAGTGTTTTACGATTCAATCTTAATCTTAATCTGTCACTGTAATTTACACCCCCTTCCGCCTTGTCTCCCCTACCATCTCCCCTCCTCCCTCTCTCCCCTCCCCTCCCATCTCCCTCCTCCCTCTCTCCCCTACCATCTCCCCGCTCCCTCTCTCCCCTCCTCAGTGTATCCTTCTCTCTGCAGCCATGCCGTCTCAATTGGAGAGATCCTTGCAGTCCCTGATCACGGTGTTCCATCGCTATGCCGACAAGGACGGTGACTGTAACACACTGAGCAAGAAGGAGCTGAAAGAACTCATGCAGACAGAACTGGGCAGCTTCCTGAAGGTACCATAGATCTCTCTCTCTCTCTCTCTCTCTCTCTCTCTCTCTCTCTCTCTCTCGCTCTCTCTCTGTTTTTATCTCACTGTCCCTCAACACTTTCTCACTCTCTTTCCCTTTCGTTCTGATTTCTCTTTCACTTTATTAAAGAGTATCCAAAGTCAATCTAACCTCCTCTCTCCCATCTATCTCTCTTTCACTCTCGCTCTCTCTCTTACTCATTCTCTACATCTCCTCCATCTCTCCTTCCCTCTCAGTCCCAGAAGGACCCAGCCGCCATAGACAAGATCATGAAGAATCTGGACCAGAATGGTGATGGGATGGTAAACTTTGAGGAGTTTGTCTCCCTGGTGGTGGACCTCTCCATCGCCTGTGAACAGATCTACCAGCTCCACACCCAGAAGGCTTCTGCCAAGAAGTGAAGGAGGACAGGACAAGGAGAAAGAGAAGCAGAGATGGATGCTTTTCTATATGTCATTTTGCTTCTCTATACGTCAAATAAGTCATTTTATAAGAAGTCTTACTGTTGTGAATAAACAGTGGCTTTCCCACTCTCTCTGTTTGTCACGTGTCTGACGTGTGTCTGTCTGTTGTATTTGTCCAGTAAGTGTAAGACAGAATAGACAGTACCAGTCACTTCTTAGTTCAGTATTGACACAACTGGTGCAAAGCCTTTCTAGATCCTATGCTAAAACTACTTTAACTACCCACTGGGCACAAACTGGTTAAATCAACGTTGTTTCAATGTAATTTGTCAATTTATTGTGATGTGGAAAATATTTTGGATTTGCAAAAAGTAATTGACGTGAACTGTTTTGAGGGTGAAATTCCAACCACAGGATTACACCATCATGTTAACCAAATTTCAACAGACAAATCTTATGTTGAATGCATCTTATGTTGAATGCATTACTTTGAAACAACATCAGATCTCCAATGTAATATCCACTACTATCAGAACCAAGGTAAGACCCAGATGCAGACTGTCAAAGTAACAATGCTTATTGTTGCAACAGGGCAGGCAAAGACAGGTCAATGCAGGCAGGGGTTGGTAATCCAGAGAGGGACAGAGGTAAAGGTCGGCAGGCAGGATCAGGGACAGGCAGGGGTTGGTAATCCAGAGAGGGACAGAGGTAAAGGTCGGCAGGCAGGCTCAGGGACAGGCAGGGGTCGATAATCTAGAGAGGGACAGAGGTAAAGGTCGGCAGGCAGGCTCAGGGAGAGGCAGGGGTCGGTAATCCAGAGAGGGACAGAGGTAAAGGTCGGCAGGCAGGCTCAGGGACAGGCAGGGGTCGGTAATCCAGAGAGGGACAGAGGTAAAGGTCGGCAGGCAGGCTCAGGGACAGGCAGGGGTCGGTAATCCAGAGAGGGACAGAGGTAAAGGTCGGCAGGCTGGCTCAGGGACAGGCAGGGGTCGGTAATCCAGAGAGGGACAGAGGTAAAGGTCGGCAGGCTGGCTCAGGGACAGGCAGGGGTCGGTAATCCAGAGAGGGACAGAGGTAAAGGTCGGCAGGCTGGCTCAGGGACAGGCAGGGGTCGATAATCCAGAGAGGGACAGAGGTAAAGGTCGGCAGGCAGGCTCAGGGAGAGGCAGGGGTCGGTAATCCAGAGAGGGACAGAGGTAAAGGTCGGCAGGCAGGCTCAGGAACAGGCAGGGGTTGGTAATCCAGAGAGGGACAGAGGTAAAGGTCGGCAGGCTGGCTCAGGGACAGGCAGAGAGGTCAGGCAGGCGGGCTCTGAGTCAAGACAGGCAAGGGTCAAAACCAGGAGGACGAGAAAAGAGAGCCTGGGAAAAGCTCTCCTGAGCTCTCTGGAGCAGGTTTTCATCAAGGATCTCTCTGTACTTTGCTCCGTTCATCTTTCCCTCAATCCTGACTAGTCTCCCTGGCACTGAAAGACATCCCCACAGCATGGTGCTGCCACCACCATGCTTTACCGTGGGGATGGTGCCAAGTTTCCTCCAGAAGTTACGCTTGGCATTCAGGCCAAATATTTCTATCTTGATTTCATCAGATCAGAGAATCTTGTTTCTCATGGTCAGAGTCCTTTAGTTGCCTTTTGGCAAACTCCAAACGGGCTGTCATGTGCCTTTTACTGAGGAGTGACTTCTGTCTGGCGGAAGCTTCTTACTGTAACCAGTGCCTGTAATCTGGTTCAGGTTATTAATCAACCTACCAGGGTGCTTACAAACACTACAGGAACAAGATCATCCACATGCCTCAATCACATTTTTACTAACACTGTATAACTTTGTTCTAAAGCTGTATCCGTACCCATTGGATGCAGTGATCACAATATAGTGGCTATATCCAGGAAAGACAAAGTTCCATCAGCTGGGTCTAAAATAGTGTATAAGAGATCATACAAAAGATTTTGCTGTGACTCTTATGTGGATGATGTTCAAATTATTTGTTGGTCTGATGTGATTAATGAGGAGCATCCAGATGCTGCACTTGATCAATTTATGAAATTGCTTCTTCCAATTATTGATAAACATGCACCTGTTAAGAAACTGACTGTTAGAACTGTTAAGGCTCCATGGATTGATGAGAAATTGAAAAACTGTATGGTTGAAAGAGATGAGGCAAAAGGAGTGGCTAATAAGTCTGGTTATACATCTGACTGGCTTACTTACTGCAAATTGAGAAATGATGTGACTAAACTCAACAAAAAGAAGAAGAAACTTCATTATGAAGCCAAGCTCAATGATATAAAGAATGATGGAAAAAACCTTTGGAGTACTTTAGATTATATTATGGGCAGAAAGACAAATTCATCTCCATCTTTCATCGAATCGGATGGCTTATTCATCACAAGACCATTTGATGTTGCAAATTATTTTAAAGATTATTCGACAAAACAGTAAGCAATTATATTCATGCATAAAAATAAAAATAAACGAATAATGAAAGAAAAGCAGTGCAAGTTTGAATTTTTTAAAGTGTGACGACCCTCCCACTCTGTCTTCTCTCTCTCTCTTGTTGTTTCCTTATTAGGATGCCGGTGGGCGGAGATGGGAGGGTCGTCAGCTACATGGGAAACACCTGGGCCAGGTGTCTCCCAGGATAAATAGACCTCTTCCCCATTCATGGAAGAGACTCTCTCCATGCAGACACCTTTATAGATTTTGTTGTGTTTCTTGGTGGTTTTTGATTGGTTGCTTTGGCAACTTTCAACACCCTGCATTATCACATTCATGCAAGCAAAACACTCACTTACACTACTGATTACTGATTACACACACCATTGTATATTATACTTAGTTACTGTATTTAATAAATATATGTTTTGTTACTCCTTATCTCCACGTTGTCTCCCTTTTGTTACGGGCTTTGAGCCGGTTCATGACATAAAGTTAGTGTGGGAGAAGTGGAACAATTATTGTTAAAGATCAATAATGACAAACATTGACAACTTAGATGGAAAGCTACTGAGGATGGTGGCTGACTCTATAGCCACTCCTATCTGTCATATTTTTTATCTGAGCCTAAAGGAAAGTCTTTGTCCTCAGGCCTGGAGGGAAGCCAAAGTAATTCCACTACCCAAGAGTGGTAAAGCTGCCATTACTGGTTCTAACAGCAGACCTATAAGCTTGCTGCCAGCTCTTAGCAAACTGTTGGAAAAAATAGTGTTTGACCAAATACAATGCTATTTCTCTGTAAACAAATGAACAACAGACTTTCAGCATGCTTATAGAGAAGGGCACTCAACATACTGCAATGACACAAATAACTGATGATTGGTTGAAAGAAATTGATAATAAGTAGATTGTGGGAGCTGTATTGTTAGATTTCAGTGCAGCCTTTGATATTATTGACCATAACCTGTTGAGAAAACTGAAGTGCTATGGCTTTTCAACCTCTGCCATATTGTGGATTCAGAGCTATCTAATATAACTCAAATGGTTTTCTTTAATGGAAGCTTCTAATGTCAAACATATAAAGTGTGGTGTACCGCAGGGCAGCTCTCTAGGCCCTCTACTCTTTTCTATTTTTACAAATGACCTGCCACTGGCATGAAACACAGCGTGTGTGTCCATGTATGCTGATTCAACCATATACGCATCAGCAACCGCAGCTAATGAAGTAACTGAAACCCTTAACAAAGAGTTGCAGTCTGTTTAGGAATGGGTGGCCAGTAATAAACTGGTCTTGAATATTTCTAAAACTAAGAGCATAGCATTCCTTAAGTGCTAGACCTCAGCTGAATCTGGTAATGAATGGTGTGACTGTTGAACAAGTTGAGGAGACTAAATTACTTGGTGTTACCTTAGATTGTAAACTGTCATTGTCAAAACATATAGATTCAATGGTTGTAAAGATGGGGAGAGGTCTGTCCGTAATAAAGAGATGCTCTGCTTTATTGATACCACACTCCAGAAAGCCAGTTCTGAGGGCTCTAGTTTTGTCTAACCTTGATTATTGTCCAGTCGTGTGGTCCAGTACGGCAAGGAAAGACCTAGTTAAGCTGCAACTGGCCCAGAACAGAGTGGCACATTTTGCTCTTAATTGTAATCAGAGGGCTTATATAAATACTATGCATGCCAGACTATCTTGGCTAAGAGTTGAGGAGAAACTGACTGCATCACTTCAAACATTAATGTGTTGAAAATCCCAAATTGTTTGCACAGGTAACTTACACACAGCTCTGACACACACACGTATCCCACCAGAAATGCCACCAGGGGTCTTTTCATAGTTTCCAAATCCAGAACAAATTCAAGAAAACATGCAGTATTATATAGTATTATATAGAGCCCTTCCATCTCATATTGCTCAAATAAACAGCAAACCTGGTTTCAAAAAACAGATAAAGCAACACCTCGTGGCACAACGCCTCTCCCCTATTTGACCTAGATAGTTTGTGTGTATGCATTGATATGTAGGCTATGTGTGCCTTTAAAAAAAATGTATGTAGTTCTTTCCTTGAGCTGTTCTTGTCTATTGATGTTCTGTAATATGTCATTATGTATTATGTTTCATGTTTTGTGTGGACCCCAGGAAGAGTAGCTGCTGCTTTTGGGAATACTAATAAAATACCAAATTCCTCCACCTTACCTGACACCCTAGACCAACTTCAATTTCCATACCGCCCCAATAGATCCACAATCGATGCAATTGCCATTGCACTGCACACTGCCCTATCCCATCTGTACAAGAGGAATACCTACGTAAGAATGCTGTTCATTGACTACAGCTCAGCCTTCAACACCATAGTTCCTTCCAAGCTCATCACTAAGCTGGGCCCTGGGTCTGAACCCCACCCTGTGCAACTGGGTCCTGGACTTCCTGACGGGCCGCCCCCAGGTGGTGAAGGTAAGAAACAACACCCTCACTATGCTGATCCTCAACACAGGGGCCCCACAAGGGTGTGTGCTCAGCCCCTCCTGTACTCACTGGTCACCCATGACTTTGTGGCCACGCACGTCTTCAACTCAATCATTATGTTTTCAGACAACACTACCGTTGTAGGTCTGATTACCAACAATGACGAGGCAGCCTACAGGGAGGAGATGAGTGCCCTGGTAGAGTGGTGCCAGGAAAATAACCTCTCCCTCAATGTCAACAAAACTAAGGAGCTGATCATGGACTTCAAGAAACAGCAGAGGGAGCACGCCCACATCGACGGGACCGCAGTAGAGAAGGTGAAAAGCTTCAAGTATCTTGGCGTACAAATCCCTGACAATCTGAAATGGTCCACCCACACAGACAGTGTGGTGAAGAAGGTGCAACAGTGTCTCTACAACCTCAGGAGGCTGAAGAAATAAGGCTTGGTCCCTAAGACCCTCACAAGTTTTACAGATGCACCATTGAGAGCATCCTGTCGGGCTGTATCACAGCCTGGTACGGCAACGGCACCGCCGGCAACCGCAGGGCTCTCCAGATGGTGCAAACTACCTGCCCTCCAGTACACCTACAGCACCCGATGTCACAAGAAGGCCAAAAAGATCATCAAGGACATCAACCACCCGAGCCATGCCCTGTTCACCCCACTATCATCCAGAAGGAAAGGTGAGTACAGAGCTGGAACAGAGAACAGAGAAACTGAAAGACAGCTTCTATCTCAAGGCAATCAGACTGTTAAATAGCCATCACTAGCCGGCCTCCACCCAGTACCCTGCCCTGAACTTAGTCACTGTCACTAGCTAGCTACCACCCGGTTACTCACACCTGCATCTCAGAAGCTGCTGCCCATGTACATAGTCATGGAATCACTGGTCACGTTAATAATGGAACACTGTTCACTTTAATAATGTTTACATACTGTTTTACTCATTTCATATGTATATACTGTATTCTAGTCAATGCCACTCCAACATTGCTCAACGTAAAATTTATAATTCCATTCTTTTACTTTGAGATTTGTGTGTACTGTTGTGAATTATAGATACTACTGCACTGTTAGAGGTAGGAACACAATCATTTCTCTACACCCTCAACAACATCTGCTAAATATGAGTATGTGACCAATAACATTTGATTTTGGCTATCATTTTTAGTGGGTGAAAATAGGTTGTAATCTTATTGATCATCATATCAACCGAGTATTACCCAATTCTCCACGTTGAAATGATGTGGTGGTAAACACAAACATAAACAAACTCATCAGGGAATCCTTAACATGACATATTGAATGTCACACATAGTCTAATCTCTCATGGACAGATCTACGTAAACACAACTGGTACCGTAGAATCTGTATGAGGCTGAACAGGAAGTGTAGGATAACGAGCAGCAGTAGTTCTGCTTTTGTTTTTTTTCCTCACTGTTTATTTGCACAAATCACGATTTCAACCTATGAAAGTATCTTTCGAATTTTGAAGGGGAGGGGATATTCTGCCCGTAACTTGCAAAAAGAGAGGTTGGAGCTCCTCGTTCCGGTTCTCCTCCTCGTTCTAGTACAATTACCTGGGTGAACAATTACCTGGGTGAACAATTACCTGGGTGAACAATTACCTGGGTTAACCAAGATTACACATATCCCTTTGTTCCATGTAATATTAACTCATGATACACAAATAATTTTATTTATACTTTATTATATCTTTGTGAGGGTGACTTCGTGGATGTCTGTCTGTCTGTCTGTCTGTCTGTCTGTCTGTCTGTCTGTCTGTCTGTCTGTCTGTCTGTCTGTCTGTCTGTCTGTCTGTCTGTCTGTCTGTCTGTCTGTCTGTCTGTCTGTCTGCCCGTCTGTCTGTCTGTCTGTCTGTCTGTCTGTCTGCCTGTCTGACTGTCTGCAGGTCTGACTGTCTGTCTGCAGCTCTGTGGTTTACGATGATATCATCAATGTTCAATGTTTTGATTGTGGAGATAAAAATAATCAAAACTCACCACTAGATGTCATGAGAACTCTTAAAGTACTGCTTGTCCTCCATCTCTCCTCCCTCTCTTTCCTTTCTCCCTCAATGATGACATCGCTATGCCACAGTTTCTGTTTGTTTGTTATTTTGGGCTATGACAGTCTATTGCGAATCAGTCTGACAGTATTTTTGACAGTAATTAAATCTGAAGACAGAATGGTTGGAAGTGACTGAAATGCATCAGAAAGGTATTGGGAAGTTCCAAAAATCATTAGGCAATCATGTTGTATGATTTTCTGTGTAGAAAAGAACATCATTGATTATCTTTTCACCTCAATCTGATTTATTGCCCCATCTTGCCAACTTGGTGCTAACGTCTTGTGGTCATAGTAAAGAGAAATAGTACGTAACTACATTCAGGGTTGGGTAGGTTACTTTATAAATGTAATCTGTTACAGTTACAAGTTACCTGTCCAAAATTGTAATCGGTAACATAACTTCTGGATTACCCAAATTCAGTGACGTAATCTGATTACATTCCATTTAGATTACTTTTTGCTTAAAATGCATTAGAAGAAGACAACATTTATGTTACCAATTGAACATCTATTGCAGGATAGACGTGTAATCTGTTATTCTGTTATTCCAGATTACATGTAATCTGTTATTCCCCAACCCTGCCAACGTGTTCCTGAGAGTCTTATATTCAGTGATGGCGTCACAATACTTTGTATTGACTTTCAGTCAGTGCAGGTGTCAAACACATGCTTGGCCATTTCGACCTGTTAAAGCAAGCACTCTTCTATTTTCTAACGCTTGGATTGATAATTGACCTGTCTCATATGATCTCGCTCACGTTGAGGTGGGAGGGCTGGCAATATCTGATGTGTGTCCTTAAACACTTTGCTGTACTAACATGGTTGGTTATGGTATGGATTTTGACAGCGGAAGCGCAGCCTATCCAGCTGTGACGCGCAGTGCCAATATGCGCATTCAAACAAGAGAGATGTGTTTTTTGTGCCCGTAAACCTCGTATTTAGAAAAAAAATAACAATTGTTTTTTTGCCATTAAGTTTAATTTGGTTAAAAAAACAAGATTAGTCTCAATGAAGCCCTTTTTTTGTCCTGCCCAATGCATTCCCAAAGTAGTCAAGACTATCGATAAAGGGCTTGGATAGAGACCTCTTTGAAATAAATCTTAATCACCAAAGCTTTATTAAAATATCAAGTTTGGGAGCAGAAAAACAATGAGTGGACATTCATATTTTATCTATGTATTGTACATTATTTTATCTGTGTATTCTACATTATTTTATCTATGTATTGTACATTATTTTATCTGTGTATTCTACATTATTTTATCTGTGTATTGTACATTATTTTATCTATGTATTCTACATTATTTGATCTGTGTATTGTTGTACATTATTTTATCTATGTATTGTACATTATTTTATATATGTATTCTACATGATTTTATCTATGTATTCTACATTATTTTATATATGTATTCTACATGATTTTATATATGTATTCTACATTATTTTATATATGTATTCTACATTATTTTAGGCAGCATCTCATTTTGGATGTGCATAAAACTCCTGGTAGTGAATTAGGAAAATAGGAAGAATTTGGGTTGTAAAAAAATTATAAAATGTTTTGCCATTGCATTATTGATATAAATGACCGTGGGATTGGGTTAGGAGAGAGAAAAAACATGGGATGTTTATACACTGCTCAAAAAATAAAGGGAACACTAAAATAACACATCCTAGATCTGAATGAATGAAATATTCTTATTAAATACTTTTTTATTTTCATAGTTGAATGTGCTGACAACAAAATCACACAAAAATTATCAATGGAAATCAAATTTATCAACCCATGGAGGTCTGGATTTGGAGTCACACTCAAAATTAAAGTGGAAAACCACACTACAGGCTGATCCAACTTTGATGTAATGTCCTTAAAACAAGTCAAAATGAGGCTCAGTAGTGTGTGTGGCCTCCACGTGCCTGTATGACCTCCCTACAACACCTGGGCATGCTCCTGATGAGGTGGCGGATGGTCTCCTGAGGGATCTCCTCCCAGACCTGGACTAAAGCATCCGCCAACTCCTGGACAGTCTGTGGTGCAACATGGCGTTGGTGGATGGAGCGAGACATGATGTCCCAGATGTGCTCAATTGGATTCAGGTCTGGGGCACGGGCGAGCCAGTCCATAGCATCAATGTCTTCCTCTTGCAGGAACTGCTGACACACTCCAGCCACATGAGGTCTAGCATTGTCTTGCATTAGGAGGAACCCAGGGCCAACCGCACCAGCATATGGTCTCACAAGGGGTCTGAGGATCTCTTCTCGGTACCTAATGGCACTCAGGCTACCTCTGGCGAGCACATGGAGGGCTGTGCGGCCCCCCAAAGAAATGCCACCCCACACCATGACTGACCCACCGCCAAACCGGTCATGCTGGAGGATGTTGCAGGCAGCAGAACATTCTCCAATGCGTCTCCAGACTGTGTCACATGTGCTCAGTGTGAACCTGCTTTCATCTGTGAAGAGCACAGGGCGCCAGTGGCGAATTTGCCAATCTTGGTGTTCTCTGGCAAATGCCAAACGTCCTGCACGGTGTTGGGCTGTAAGCACAACCCCCACCTGAGGATGCTGGGCCCTCATACCACCCTCATGGAGTCTGTTTCTGACCTTTTGAGCAGACACATGCACATTTGTGGCCTGCTGGAGGTCATTTTGCAGGGCTCTGGCAGTGCTCCTCCTGCTCCTCCTTGCACAAAGGCAGAGGTAGCGGTCCTGCTGCTGGGTTGTTGCCCTCCTACGGCCTCCTCCACGTCTCCTGATGTACTGGCCTGTCTCCTGGTAGCGCCTCCATGCTCTGGACACTACGCTGACAGACACAGCAAATCTTCTTTCCACAGCTCACATTGATGTTCCATCCTGGATGAGCTGCACTACCTGAGCCACTTGTGTGGGTTGTAGACTCCGTCTCATGCTACCACTAGAGTGAAAGCACCGCCAGCATTCAAAAGTGACCAAAACATCAGCCAGGAAGCATAGGAACTGAGAAGTGGTCTGTGGTCACCACCTGCAGAACCACTCCTTTATCGGGGGTGTCTTGCTAATTGCCTATAAATTCCACCTGTTGTCTATTCCATTTGCACAACAGCATGTGAAATTTATTGTCAATCAGTGTTGCTTCCTAAGTGGACAGTTTGATTTCACAGAAGTGTGATTGACTTGGAGTTACATTGTGTTGTTTAAGTGTTCCCTTTAATTTTTTGAGCAGTGCATATGGTCCCCATTCTGTATGGAGAGCTCTCAGCGCTGTTATGTATGCGGTGCGCTCATGACATGCTCCTATCTATTCAGTTATGGGGGTTTGGAGTTGGACACCCACTCTGCTGTACAATGGACAGTTTAGTTTGAGTTAAATCAGGTCTCTCTCTCTCTGTCCTTCTCCCCTCTCTTATAGGCAGCGCGTGTGTTTCAGGTTTGGGGAAGCTAATGTTCACCATAAAAATACACCTTTATAATAAAGCATTCCATGCATCTGTCTGTCATCGCTTTTGCAGACTTATGTAAAATATCCTAGTAAGCCTACTATTCCTAATGTGATGAGAGGATTAGATCATTTAGGCTAATAATATAACCCAATCACTGTTTGCGTTAAAAGACTGCAGTGTTCAATGCATGGCTGCCCCTGTATTGGCGTAGAGGAGGCCTAAGCTATAGGCGATGTCAGGTACGTTTCTTCTCCTTTCTTTCTGTGTTAATAAACACATTTCATGCAATTCTACTACACTTTACATGACTGGAGACATTAGCAAAAAATATTTTTTTATATGACAAAAATGACAGGGTAGTATGGACCTATAGGCTACTGCTGACTCTGACTAAATCAATTGTATAGCTACTAGACTATGTGTTTGTAGATCGACTGAGCTGAATGAACCTACAGCAGCCAAGGTGATAATGGCTGGGGTCATTTTGCTTGTTTTTGCTGTTCTCCAAATAGCATTTGAAAGTTTTCTAACTGTATAGAAATGCAGTAAATTAACTTTGGAACGGCCCCGCTCCTGCCACAGGCACATGGAGAGATCCAGAGAGAACCAGCAGACCCACCCCTCCTACCACAGACACATGGAGAGATCCAGAGAGAACCAGCAGACCCACCCCTCCTACCACAGACACATGGAGAGATCCAGAGAGAACCAGCAGGCCCACCCCTCCTGCCACAGGCACATGGAGAGATCCAGAGAGAACCAGCAGGCCCACCCCTCCTGCCACAGACACATGGAGAGATCCAGAGAGAACCAGCAGGCCCACCCCTCCTGCCACAGGCACATGGAGAGATCCAGAGAGAACCAGCAGTCCCAGCTCCTACCACAGACACATGGAGAGATCCAGAGAGAACCAGCAGGCCCACCCCTCCTGCCACAGGCACATGGAGAGATCCAGAGAGAACCAGCAGACCCACCCCTCCTACCACAGACACATGGAGAGATCCAGAGAGAACCAGCAGACCCACCCCTCCTACCACAGACACATGGAGAGATCCAGAGAGAACCAGCAGGCCCACCCCTCCTGCCACAGGCACATGGAGAGATCCAGAGAGAACCAGCAGGCCCACCCCTCCTGCCACAGACACATGGAGAGATCCAGAGAGAACCAGCAGGCCCACCCCTCCTGCCACAGGCACATGGAGAGATCCAGAGAGAACCAGCAGTCCCAGCTCCTACCACAGACACATGGAGAGATCCAGAGAGAACCAGCAGGCCCACCCCTCCTGCCACAGGCACATGGAGAGATCCAGAGAGAACCAGCAGACCCACCCCTCCTACCACAGACACATGGAGAGATCCAGAGAGAACCAGCAGGCCCAGCTCCTACCACAGACACATGGAGAGATCCAGAGAGAACCAGCAGGCCCACCCCTCCTGCCACAGGCACATGGAGAGATCCAGAGAGAACCAGCAGACCCACCCCTCCTACCACAGACACATGGAGATCCAGAGAGAACCAGCAGACCCACCCCTCCTACCACAGACACATGGAGAGATCCAGAGAGAACCAGCAGGCCCAGCTCCTACCACAGACACATGGAGAGATCCAGAGAGAACCAGCAGACCCACCCCTCCTACCACAGACACATGGAGAGATCCAGAGAGAACCAGCAGGCCCACCCCTCCTGCCACAGGCACATGGAGAGATCCAGAGAGAACCAGCAGACCCACCCCTCCTACCACAGACACATGGAGAGATCCAGAGAGAACCAGCAGACCCACCCCTCCTACCACAGACACATGGAGAGATCCAGAGAGATCTGTCAGGACCTCCCCTCCCAGCTGTCCCAGTCCAGTAAGAGAAGCAGGGAGAGTGGGGAGGAACCTCAGACCTCCACATACTCCAAGAGGAGCAGGGAGGAATGCTCTTACACAATCCACAGGATGTCCCCAGGCACTGAAATTACTTTGAAGTTGATATGCAATTTGTCACGCTTTATACCTTTAGTAATGAGTTTACTGATAATTTAGTAAGAATTTAAATACATATGTTTCTTGTTCTTTAACACTTGAGGGTTGTAATACAGTCACATACAGTCGACTAGTTAATATGTATTTTGCCGAATGAAAGAAAGATAGAAGAAGAGGTCAATAATATCTGGATATAGAAAGAGGTAAGGGGCAGCCCATTACTGCACTGGGATACATCAGGGTCAAGACTGTTTCTAGAACAAATCTACTTTGAAACAAAAGTATACACCTAACACACATGGTTATAGGCTTGTGTCAGAAATAGAGTTAAAATGTATTCAATTTTGAGTTTGCATCCCTATATTACACTTTTTATACATCATAGAAGACTGAAATATAACAACACCGTTTGACATTGAAACACCAGACTTTCTGTGTTTTAATTTGTATTTATTTCTGATCAATTATGAAATTATGAAAATGATTAATAACATTCCACCCATGAGACCACTAGAGGGCGCTTTTGTTCATTTGACTGCAGGAAAGGCTACTTATACTACTGTGTGTAACACACGACCCAGAAGAAGGAGAGTCTCATGACTATCAGTGACTGGCTGTTATGTTATATATACTTTTTTTATTGAACCTTTATTTAACTAGGGAAGTCAGTTAAGAACAAATTCTTATTTACCATGACGGCCTACTAAATGACGGGGAGCAACAGAACATCAGCTTGGAATATCCATCACAATGGTGTCAGAAGAACACATGCTTTGCCAATGACTTTTTCTTCTGGTCCGGAGGACTACTGTATGCTGTATTAAACTGATGATGCCAAACATGACCAATGTACATGACCAATGTACTCTTGTCACCCCTCTATCCGTCTGTGTTCAGCATCATTGGTGTAGATTTGTGTGAATGAGATCCGTGTGTTAATGCGATATGAAAACATTCTAGGTGATCCATGTCTATTTTATCATGTTGAATTCAAGGATGAGGACTGAAAGACATCAAGTCTAAACTCGAACCCCCTCCCTCCCTCCCTCCCTCCCTCCCTCCCTCCCTCCCTCCCTGCCTGCCTGCCTGCCTGCCTGCCTGCCTGCCTGCCTGCCTGCCTCCCTCCCTCCCTCCCTCCCTCCCTCCCTGCCTCCCTCCCTCCCTGCCTGCCTGCCTGCCTGCCTGCCGGCCTGCCTCCCTCCCTCCCTCCCTCCCTCCCTCCCTCCCTCCCTCCCTGCCTCCCTGCCTGCCTGCCTCCCTCCCTCCCTCCCTCCATGCGTCCCTGCCTGCCTCCCTCCCTCCCTGCCTCCCTGCCTGCCTCCCTCCCTCCCTCCCTCCCTCCCTCCCTCCCTCCCTGCCTCCCTCCCTCCCTCCCTCCCTCCCTCCCTGCCTGCCTGCCTCCCTCCCCCTCCCTCCCTCCCCCTCCCTCCCTCCCTCCCTGCCTGCCTGCCTCCTCCCTCCCTCCCTCCCTCCCTCCCTCCCTCCCTGCCTCCCTGCCTGCCTCCCTCCCTCCCTCCCTCCCTCCCTCCCTGCCTCCCTGCCTGCCTCCCTCCCTCCCTCCTTCCCTCCCTCCCTGCCTCCCTGCCTCCCTGCCTGCCTGCCTCCCTCCCTCCCTCCCTGCCTCCCTGCCTGCCTCCCTCCCTCCCTCCCTCCCTCCCTCCCTGCCTCCCTGCCTCCCTCCCTCCCTCCCTCACTATAGGCTACACACACTCATAATCAGAAGGGCGTTGCCTGTTCTTTATACATTCCTGAACAATCTTTCCCACAGTTCGTGCGCAGTAGATTCAGCATCATTGGTATATATTCAGCAGTACGCTACTTCCCACCCTGTTCTGTTAGCGTCTCTCCTCTGTTTGGTAAGTAACCGTTCTCCACTTATTCTACTATTACTATTGGTGTCTTTGCTTTAACAGAGGAGGTTATTTAGTGTAATAAACAGGTCTCACACAACCGTAACAACTGTTTCCAAGTGTGACTAGCTACTGATCTGTCTCGTCCGGCAGACTTGTAGGCTATAATGTTCATTAGTCTTCGCTTGATTTGATTCAAAAATCAGTTCTTCTATGGTTTGTTATGCAGGATGACGGGACATACTATTTACTGATTAAGACATAATGTAGTCTATTTATAAGAAAACCTTTGAACATTGAAGCAATGTTTTAGTTTTAGAACTCTATTAGACCTAGCTGGATGTTACCAAAGAATGTGGGAGGCACCAAAAGAAAGAGGAGGGGTCTGAGGTCGAAGGAATGTGTAAAGGAGTGGAAGATCACAGTTTAAATGCCAGGAAGTAACACCAGCCAAAGACTGCTTACAGAGACAAAGAAAGCCAACTCCCATCCTCCCTAAATGTGCATTGTTCATTTGTTTTCTGCAAAGGGATAGTTCACCATTAGTCAACATATTAGTGATATCAAGACACTCACTGTACTGAGTATGTATCTGCTACTTCAATTTACACCTCCCTCTATCTCCCCTCCTATCTCCCCCTCCCTCCATCTCCCCTCCCCTCCCATCTCCCCTCCCTCCCTCCCTCTCTCCCCTCCCCTCCCATCTCCCCTCCCTCCCTCTATCTCCCCTCCCCTCCCATCTCCCTCCTCCCTCTCTCCCCTCCCCTCCCCTCCCCTCCCACCTCCCTCTATCTCCCCTCTCATCTCCCCCTCCCTCTCTCCCCTCCCATCTCCCCGCTCCCTCTCTCCTCCCATCTCCCCCTCCCTCTCTCCCCTCCCATCTCCCCGCCCCTCTCTCCCCTCCTCAGTGTATCCTTCTCTCTGCAGCCATGCCGTCTGAGTTGGAGCGTTCCATGGAGTCCCTGATCACAGTGTTCCATCGCTATGCCGACAAGGACGGTGACTGCAACACACTGAGCAAGAAGGAGCTGAAAGAACTGATGCAGACAGAACTGGCCAGCTTCCTGAAGGTAACACTGACATCTCTCTCTCTCTCTCTCTCTCTCTCTCTCTCTCTCTCTCTCTGTTTTTATCTCACTGTCCCTCTATACTTTCCCTGTATTTCTTGTCCCCCTTTCACTTTCTTTCAGATTTATCTCTGTCACTATATTAGAATAAAAAGCACCCAAAGTTAATCTAACCTCCTCTTCCCTCCTTCCATCAATCTTTTATTTTTTTATTTTTTTTATTTTTTACATTTAACCTTTATTTAACTAGGCAAGTTATTAAGAACAAATTCTTATTTGCAATGACAGCCTACACCGGCCAAACCTGGACGACGCTGGGCCAATTGTGCACCGCTCTACAGCCTGGAATAAAACCAGGGTGTCTGTAGTGACGCCTCTAGCACTCTCACTCACTCACTCACTCACTCACTCACTCACTCACTCACTCACTCACTCACTCACTCACTCACTCACTCACTCACTCACTCACTCACTCACTCACTCACTCACTCACTCACTCACTCACTCACTCACTCACTCACTCACTCACTCACACTCACTCACTTCATCTCCTCCATCTCTCCTTCCCTCTCAGTCCCAGAAGGACCCAGCCGCCATAGACACGATCATGAAGGATCTGGACCAGAATGGTGATGGGAAGGTAAACTTTGAGGAGTTTGTCTCCCTGGTGGTGGGCCTCTCCATTGCCTGTGAACAGATCTACCAGCTCCACACCCAGAAGGTTGCTGCCAAGAAGTGAGAGAGGACAGGACAAGGAGAAAGAGAAGCAGAGATGGCTGTTTTTATATGTGTCATTTTTATACATAAGTCTTGTTGTGAATAAACACTGGCTTTCCCAAACTGTATCTCTGTTTGTCACATTTGTTGTATTTGGCCTGTAATTTGTCCCGTACGTGTAAGACAGAATAGACAGTGTCAGTCACGATCCATCCATCCTCAGTTTTCTCCTATCACAGACATTAAACTCTGTAACTGTTTTAATGTCACCATTGGCCTCATGGTGAAATCCCTGAGCAGTTTCCTTCCTCTCCGGCAACTGAGTTATGAATGACGCCTGTATCTTTGTAGTGACTGGGTGTATTGATACACCATCCAAAGTGTAATTAATAACTTCTTGCTCACAGGGCTATTCAATGTCTGCTTTTTTATTTTTACCCATCTACCACTCGGTGACATTCTTTGCAAGGCATTAGAAAACCTCTTTGTAGTTGAATGTGTGTTTGAAATTCATTGTTCGACTGAGGGAACTTATAGATAATTGTATATATTATTTTTTGTATGCAATTATTGCCTTTTTTTTTTTACAATTTAACAATCATCAGCAAAATATGACAATCAGACAATGTCCCATTATTCCCCCGTCCTTACAGGTCATTGTATGTGTGGAGTACAGAGATGGAAGTCATTCAAAAATCATGTTAAACACTATTGCACACAGATTTCATGCAAGTTATTATGATATGTTAAGCACATTTTTACTCCTGAACTTATTTAGGCCTTAAGAAAGGAGTTAAATACTTACTGACTCAAGACATTTCAGCTTTTAATTTTTAATTAATTTGTCAACATTTCTATAAAAAGTCATTCCACTTTGTCATTATGGAGTATTGTGTGTAGGCCAGTGACACAACATCTAAATTTAATCAATTTTAACGCTGTAACACAACATTCGGAAAGGAGGCACTTAAACACCCAAACCAAAAGAGAATGGGTTTCAAACGGGTACTGAAAGACACCCATGAAAGACACTGAAAGTTGGCAAAGCAACTAAAACAGGGTCCTAAAAGACACCCACAAAGGATGCCCGCTAGATTTGCCTTAGAAAATACAATTTTAAGGAAAAACCCACTGTCACACCCTGATCTGTTTCACCTGTCTTTGTGATAGTCTCCACCCCCCTCCAGGTGTCGCCCATCTTCCCCGTTAACCCCGGTGCATTTATACCTGTGTTTTCTGTTTGTCTGTTGCCAGTTCGTCTTCTCTAGTCAAGCCTACCAGCGGTTTTCCTGTACTCCTGTTTTCACTCTAGTCCCTGTTTTGCAGTTTTCCCAGTTTTGAACATTCTGAGCCTGTCTGCCTTTCTGTACCTCTCGGACTCTGCTCTGGATTACTGACCTCTGCCTGCCCTGACCCTGAGCCTGACCCTGACCCTGACCCTGAGCCGGAGCCTGAGCCTGTCTGCCTTTCTGTTCCTCTCGGACTCTGCTCTGGATTACTGACCTCTGCCTGCCCTGACCCTGAGCCTGAGCCTGAGCCTGTCTGCCTTTCTGTTCCTCTCGGACTCTGCTCTGGATTACTGACCTCTGCCTGCCCTGACCCTGAGCCTGAGCCTGAGCCTGACCCTGACCCTGACCCTGACCCTGACCCTGACCCTGACCCTGAGCCTGTCTGCCTTTCTGTACCTCTCGGACTCTGCTCTGGATTACTGACCTCTGCCTGCCCTGACCCTGAGCCTGAGCCTGAGCTTGTCTGCCTTTCTGTTCCTCTCGGACTCTGCTCTGGATTATTGACCTCTGCCTGCCCTGACCCTGAGCCTGAGCCTGAGCCTGTCTGCCTTTCTGTTCCTCTCGGACTCTGCTCTGGATTACTGACCTCTGCCTGCCCTGACCCTGAGCCTGAGCCTGAGCCTGTCTGCCTTTCTGTACCTCTCTGACTCTGCTCTGGATTACTGACCTCTGCCTGCCCTGACCCTGAGCCTGACCCTGACCCTGACCCTGACCCTGAGCCTGTCTGCCGTTCTGTTCCTCTCGGACTCTGCTCTGGATTACTGACCTCTGCCGGCCCTGGACCTGTCGTTTGCCTGCACCCTGTGTGTAAATAAACGAGTTATTTCAAACGGTCTGCATCTGGGTCTTATCCTGAGCTGTGATACACACCACCTTAGGATAGTGACTTATAAAGAACATGGACTCTGGCTTTATTGAGTCTGTCACAATGTCTTTGAGAACTCAACTTGATCGGCTCTCTCAAGTTAACCTTGTGGGTTGTTTTGCTAGGCAGAAAATTACATTACTGGGTGGTTTTGTATTCAACAAGATAGGGTTCTTAAGTTGTTTTTGCCGGCTGTTGTGACTAAGTCCCCTCTTACTTTTTGTGTGTTCAGGATCATAAAGTTTACCTTTGAGAAACATACTGTTCCTGACATCTAGCTGGAAAAGGAATAAGGCAGCTGAATCTAAATGACCAGTTGAGGAGGAATCAGGTGGTGTTGGCAAGTCAAGTACAGTTTGGAGACCAAATACCCGATGACTCAACACTCAGGAAAAAACACAGGATCTTTCGCCACAAGTTAGACCGCATCATCCTGGACTGTAGTAGTGTGAGAATAGGGATCTTGGCAGGATGCTGACCCAGCTGGTCATTGTAATACTCCTGCCTGGACTGTAGTAGTGTGAGAATAGGGATCTTGGCAGGATGCTGACCCAGCTGGTCATTGTAATACTCCTGCCTGGACTGTAGTAGTGTGAGAATAGGGATCTTGGCAGGATGCTGACCCAGCTGGTCATTGTAATACTCCTGCCTGGACTGTAGTAGTGTGAGAATAGGGACTCTTGGCAGGATGCTGACCCAGCTGGTCATTGTAATACTCCTGCCTGGACTGTAGTAGTGTGAGAATAGGGATCTTGGCAGGATGCTGACCCAGCTGGTCATTGTAATACTCCTGCTTATCCCCTCCTGTTTTCTGGAATCTTCCAACTGTGTTTTCAGGAGAACCTTGGAATTTTACAAAAGTTACTGGAACAACCTAACAGTATGTGACGTTCTAGTGCTTTATTACCCAAGTCCTGAGGGGGACACTCTGGAGAAGGTGAGGCTGTGGAGCTGGTTAGCTGTGAGTGGTGCAGTTTGAGGAAGCTGCCCGTTCTCTTCTTCCAGACCAGCCCAGAGGAATGTCTGCCGCCTCCCCACCTAGTTCAAAATGACCCACCACGGGGGAGGTACGAGGCCTGCAGACGCTCTACATACAGGTGTCAGTCAAACTGTGAACAGCCCATGCCAGTTGCTAACATCAGTAGTCTGTACATAGATGGATGTTTGTTTACAAAACTTATCAACATCGACTCCCTGTTTGGAGAGTCCTTTCTGTCAAATATTTTTGCTAAATAAACCAAGTCTGTTACCTCACGTTCAACAAAATGTCAACAAGTTCCCCACCAAACTCATTTGATGAAGCTGCCAGGAGATTGGTCAACTATAACAAAGCAACAAAAGAAAGGGTGAGCCCTCTCTCCATGGAAGATTAGCATCTTAGAGCCTTTTGAGACTAGCTATCAAAATTAGTTGCGCCTGTTACTTTCTTCGAAATCAGATTTTCAACTAACAATTTATTTTAAACAATCCCTTCACCAACATTCTTATGACGGAGACGATATTATGGCTGAGCTCCAACCCATCTTCACTGGACCAATCGTAAAGTATGAGGTTTATCTATCTCCTAGTCCTGGGTCATGTTCATTAGGCACCAAACTGAAAAAATGACTGAAATAGGGAGGGATTATCTGAAATTGTCCAATAAGAAACGCTCGTTTTCATTTTCTGTTGCAAAGCATTTTGCTTCGGTGTGCCCTAATGAATACAAACAACCCTGTCATAAGTAGAATTCTAATGTGTTTGTGTTTGTTCCGGATGGTAATCAATGGACGGTTGTGTTGTAGGTTGATGGTGTACCCCCTCCTCCGGCCAAGGGGGGCATATCAGTGATTAACGAATAACGCTATTACTTAATTACTAATCAAGAAGAGAAAGTTTGAAAAGGTGTTCCCCCGTCATCGCAGAGGATAGTCTCATTTCTGAGTGTGCGTATCTGATTCAACTTAGTTTTGTTCTTGTCACTGACAGTCATGTAGTAGACCTTTTCTCTATTGTACTGTGCTGCAATGTGATTCGTTTACCAGCAAGAAAAAACACCATGAAGTTTCCAGGATGTATATTAGTACAGCTCATCACACAGCCTTTTCAAATGATTGGACAATAGTTAAATATTCCTACAATATTTCTCTCTAATATGGACCATTCCCATGTATGTCAGTAAGCTACGTTGCTTAATTTAGGACTGTCCCCATTGGGTTTGGGGTGCACTTCCTTCTCTACTTAAATGTTGTTTGCTTGTCCATGTGTCCAGGTTCAGATTGATGTACCTGAACCGACATCCTATTAAATCATATTATTATCGGTAAGGAACTGACGCCATGAAGACTTCACAGCAGTTGTTTGTTTTTGAACAGAGAATGAACTGTTTTAATATATGCGTAATGACCAAGTGGTAGACGTGGATATCCTGTAGCCTATAATCCCGACGGCGCAGACCGTGCGCCTGTAGACTATAATCCCGACGGCGCAGACCGTGCGCCTGTAGACTATAATCCCGACGGCGCAGACCGTGCGCCTGTAGACTATAATCCCGACGGCTCAGACCGTGCGCCTGTAGACTATAATCCCGACGGCGCAGACCGTGCGCCTGTAGACTATAATCCCGACGGCGCAGACCGTGCGCCTGTAGACTATAATCCCGACGGCGCAGACCATGCGTCTGTAGACTATAATCCCGACGGCGCAGACCGTGCGACTGTAGACTATAATCCCGACGGCGCAGACCGTGCGCCTGTAGACTATAATCCCGACGGCGCAGACCGTGCGCCTGTAGACTACAGGACTGGAATCGAAAGTCTCTTCTAAAGCCCTCAGTCCGAGGGAGGGCAGTAGAGAAGTAGCATTCTGGTGACAAAGAGGACCATACACGGTGACCGAGGTTGAAGATTGAGGTGGATCAGGGCCAGCGCCAGGCGGGTTGTTTGTGATTAACTGCTGCTGAGGACTGGGGTATGGAGATGTTGCGTCGCTCCTCAGTATTCGCGGCTGAAGTGATGGAAGTATTTGACCTCTCCCCCACAGGCATGGGGAAGCTTGTCTGCAAGAGCTTGGTCTCCTGGTTGAAGAGGAGAGGAGGATGGGCTGATATCACAACGTGGGTGGTGAACACAGACCCCAGCTTCCGCTCCCATTGGTTGATGTCTGCTGCCTGCGCCTGTGGACATTACCTGAAGGCCATGGTGTTTTACCTTCTATGGGACAAGTGATAACGGAGGAGGAAGGTCACAGACACACGATGAGCAGTCTGCCCTATATGAACACAGCCACCCCTATCCATCAGTGGAGTACAGGACAAACAAGCCTGGTCCCAGATCATTTTGTGCTCTTGACAACTCCAGTGATGTCATTGTCAAGCCAACCATGTTTGTCATGACAATGAGTGACAAGGAGTTGCACAAACAGACTGGTACTCAGGGCCAGCCAGCCTCCCTCCCTTTCCTCTCACCCTCTGCCTCTGTCCCTCTGTCTGCGCTGCAGCCATCACTGCTCTAGCGTCTAGATATGTTGTTGTTTACACCTGCAGAAGTTTGCTCCAACACTGCCACAGGCGAGCACCTTGGGACTTCACAAACGCACTGGAGCATCAATGTGAATTAGCCTTGTCCGCTTCGAACAAACTTTAGGGTATTTATTATTTAGCTTGACAGCAATATTTTGACGTGCAGTACAGATCCTATAGCTGGATTGTGAGGTAGTAGTCTAGTCATATAGATCTATAGAATAGAATGCCACCCATCAACCATTGACTAGAATGTGAATGTCCTTTCCAGTCATTCTATTTCTGTATTTGTTTTTCTTCAGTTACATCCGAGAGTCACATTCCTTGCTTTAAAATAAAAAATAAAAATAAATGTATTTAACTAGGCAAGTCAGCTTAAGGACGACATTGGGCCAATTGTGCGCCGCCCTATGGGACTTCCAATCACGGCCGGTTGTGATACAGCCTTGATTCGAACCAGGGTGTCTGTAGTGACGCCTCTTGCACTGAGATACAGTGCCTTTTAGACCGCTGTGCCACCCAGGAGCTTGCTTTAAGCTTGCATTACTCAATGGCAAATATTCTATTCAAAGCAATGGAAGATTTGAGTTTCTGTTCTACACATGTTCAAGCAAAGGGGACACGGCCCAGACAGTGTGCCTGTAAATAAACCACTATTTTCATCCGGGGGTCATACTCTCCCTGGTGGCTGAAAATAAGAATGACCAGAACCCCTTTTGATGACGATTTGAAAAGGAAACTTTGTGAAATTTGGATGTTTGGATGGAAATATCGTTTAGATTCTAAGGTTTGTCTGCATGCTCCACGTAGTTGATGAGTGTGTGAATTTACACAAAATCTGGGTGAATAAGTAAGTGTGTGTGTATATATATATATATATATATGACTGTTTTTGTAAAATATTGTGTAATTATGGATCAGTCTATCACCTGAAACTTGAATCCCATTCAGACGTTTTGTCTGTTTTTTACAAATGTATTTGTATTCTGTGAATAACTACACAGTAGCTTACACATACACTGTGTTTGGTATGCAGCACTGAGTGTCTTCAGAAATAAAATGTTTTACATTTCAAAAAATCAAAAATATAAAATAAAAATATTATTAGCATTGTCTCTGTCATGTCTCGGTTCAGCTGTAAATCTAAACTGTTCAAAAAAGCCTTGTCTGTTTCATAGGTATAGGAGTGTTATTATCACTGGCTCAAAGTCCCTCGTAGTGGGTCCTGTGTTTCAAGTGTCTTAGGTTAGGAGTGGTGATTTAAGGATCAGTTTTGCCTTTTTAGATCACAATCAATTACATTACATGGACAGTGGGACCTGATCCTAGATCAGCACTATTAATCTGAGGTGCTTTATATATACAACCCCAGAGCCCTCTGGCTAAAACAACTGTATTAGCCCGTGTTATCATTATTCATTCATCCTGCAGGATTGTAATCACAGCAGACCTGTTCTGATAAACCATCTTCCAAAAAGGCCTATATTGAGGACAATGATGAGTAGTTGGAAACATTCCCATCCTCTTTAGTGGATGTGAGGGCTTTCGGTACTGTATATTGTCCACTAGAGGGCGAGAAAGCTTCAGCAATCACTGCTTCCCTTCCATTCAAAGGGTTTTTCTTATTTGAGCTGTCCTCTCTCCTCTGTCCTTTCCTCTGTCCTCTCTCCTCTGTCCTCTCTCCTCTGTCCTCTCTCCTCTGTCCTCTCTCCTCTGTCCTCTCTCCTCTGTCCTTTCCTCTGTCCTCTCTCCTCTGTCCTCTCTCCTCTGTCCTCTCTCCTCTGTCCTTTCCTCTGTCCTCTCTCCTCTGTCCTCTCTCCTCTGTCCTTTCCTCTGTCCTCTCTCCTCTGTCCTCTCTCCTCTGTCCTCTCTCCTCTGTCCTTTCCTCTGTCCTCTCTCCTCTGTCCTTTCCTCTGTCCTCTCTCCTCTGTCCTCTCTCCTCTGTCCTCTTTCCTCTGTCCTTTCCTCTGTCCTCTCTCCTCTGTCCTCTCTCCTCTTGTAGACCACAGTTTGTAGAGAGGAGACCGGGGTCCAAATACATGTGTATTTGGGTTTTTGGTATTAAAATGTTTCTGTGTATTTTAGGGTTTTCATGAAGCCAAGATCAATGATATAAAGAATGATGGTAAAAAAATGGAGTACTGTAAATGAAATGATGGACAGAAGGACAAATTCAACTCCATCTTTCTTCGAATCAGATGGCTTATTCATTACAAAACCATTTGATGTTGCCAATTATTTTAATGATTATTTCATTGGCAAAGTGGGCAAACTTAAGCAGGAAATGCCAGCAACGAACAGTGAGCAATTGTATTCATGCATAAAAAAGCTAATAATGAAAGAAAAGCATTGCAAGTTTGAATTTTGTAAAGTTAGTGTGGGAGAGGTGGGGAAATGATTGTTATCGATCATGAATGACAAACCTCCTGGCATTGACAACTTAGATGGAAAGCTACTGAGGATGGTGGCTAACTCTATAGCCACTCCTATCTGTCACATCTTTCATCTGAGCCTAGAGGAAAGTGTTTGTCCTCAGGCCTGAAGGGAAGCCAAAATAATTCCACTACCCAAGAGTGGTAAAGCTGCCATTACTGGTTCTAACAGCAGATCTATAAGCTTGCTGCCAGCTCTTAGCAAACTGTTGGAAAAAATAGTGTTTGACCAAATACAATGCTATTTATCTGTAAACAAATTAACAACAGACTTTCAGCATGCTTATAGAGAAGGGGACTCAACATGACACAAATGACTGATGATTGGTTGAAATTGGTTGAAATAAATCGATAATTAGAAGATAATTAGAAGATTCTGGGTCACTGTATTGTTAGATTTCAGTGCAGCCTTTGATATTATTGACCGTAACCTGCTGTTGAAAAAACGTAAATGCTGTGTCTTTTCAACCTATAATGTGGATTCTGATCTATCTAATAGAACTCAAAGGGTTTTCTTTAATGGAAGTGTCTCTAATGTCAAACATGTAAAGTGTGGTGCACCGCAGGGCAGCTCTCTAGCACCTTTACTCTTTTCTATTTTTACCAATGACCTGCCACTGGCATTAAATACAGCATGTATGTCCATGTATGCTGATGATTCAACCATATAGGCATCAGTAATCACAGCTAGTAAAGTCATTGAAACTCTTAACAAAGAATTGCAGTCTGTTTTGGAATGGGTGGCCAGTAATAAACTGTTCCTGAACATCTCTTAAACTAAGAGCATTGTATTTGGTACAAATCATTACTTAAGTGCTAGAGGTCTAGCCATAATAAAGAGATGCTCCTCAAGGAAATACCTAGTTAAGCTGCAGCTGGCCCAGAATGTTTTGCTCTTAATCGTAATCAGAGGGCTTATATAAATACTATGCTGCCAGTCTCTCTTGGCTAAGAGTCGAGGAGAGACTGACTGCATGTTAGGAATTTTATGAATAATGACTAAACAATATCTACATTTGAAATATAACTATAACTAATTAAACTCTACTCTGTTTGTATTATATCTGATTAATAATATTAATTCATAAGGAAGGGATTGTGGAGCATGAAACAGGGGGTAATTAAATTAAATAAATACCATTCCAGCCAGGTTGTAGAGGACTGGAATTGTGGGTTTTTAAGTAAGCAAAAAGGGTCGTTAACCTATGGTCGAACCGACTCAACTTAGGTCTTGGATGTTTAGATAAGGCAGTGTGTGTTTTCTTAGGTTTTCCATTAGCTGGAACTGTCTGCTGAATGGTGATGGATGAAGACTTCAGAAGTTTAACCTCGATTTAACTGTGTGTCTGGAGTGAGAGAGAGAAGGGGTGGGAATAAACTTTTGAACTGTTGGGAGAAAGGACGTTTTAAAACCTATGACGTCATATTTTGTATATAAACTGTTGTTCGTGGTTACATGGCAGCGTGCTCCGAGAATAAATACTATTATATCATTTTAATAAGACTGGTCCCTGTCTATTTTATACAAATAGGAATCTTACAAATTCTTATAAAATAGACTGAGTGATTTAATTAATGTACAATTAATAGGAATTATGAAATTCCAGTGACACTGCATCACTTCACCATTTTATAAGAAACATTAATGTGTTGAAAATCACAAATTGTTTGCATAGTCAACTTACACACAGCTCTGACACACACACTTATCCCACCAGACATGCCACCAGGGGTCTTTTCACAGTTCCCAAATCCAGAACAAATTCAAGAAAGCGTAAAGTATTATATAGAGCCATTATTTCATGGAACTTCCTATCATCTCGTATTGCTCAAATAAACAGCAAACCTGGTTTCAAAAAACAGATAAAGCAATAGCTCGCGGCACAACGCCTCTCCCCTATTTGACCTAGACAGTTTGTGTGTATGCATTGATATGTAGGCTATGTGTGCTTTTTTTAAAGGTACAGTGGGGCAAAAAAGTATTTAGTCAGCCACCAATTGTGCAAGTTCTCACACTTAAAAAGATGAGAGAGGTCTGTAATTTTCATCATAGGTACACTTCAACTATGACAGACAAAATTAGAAAACAAATCCAGAAAATCACATTGTAGGATTCTTAATGAATTTATTTGCAAATTATGATGGAAAATAAGTATTTGGTCACCTACAAACAAGCAAGATTTCTGGCTCTCACAGACCTGTAACTTCTTCTTTAAGAGGCTCCTCTGTCCTCCACTCGTTACCTGTATTAATGGCACCTGTTTGAACTTGTTATCAGTATAAAAGACACCTGTCCACAACCTCAAACAGTCACACTCCAAACTCCACTATGGCCAAGACCAAAGAGCTGTCAAAGGACACCAGAAACAAAATTGTAGACCTGCACCAGGCTGGGAAAACTGAATCTGCAATAGGTAAGCAGCTTGGTTTGAAGAAATCAACTGTGGGAATATCTCTAAAACTAAGAGCATAGTATTAGGTACAAATCATTCCTTAAGTGCTAGACCTCAGCTGAATCTGGAAATGAATGGTGTGGTTGCTGAGCAAGTTGAGGAGACTAAATTACTTGGCGATACCTTAGGTTCTATGTTTGGAAAGATGGTTAGAGGTCTAGCCATAATAAAGAGATGCTCTGCAAGGAAATACCTAGTTAAGCTGCACAAGTAGTAGTACTAGTAGTAGTAGTACTGGAGCATGCATACTAATAGTAGTACAACTAGAGCAGGGAAACTAATAGTAGTACTACTAGAGCAGGCATACTAATAGTAGAACTACTAGAGCAGGCATACTAATAGTAGTACCACTAGAGCAGGCATTCTAATAAAGGTACCTCTAGAGCAGGTAAACGAAGAGTAGTACTGGAGCATGCATACTAATAGTACTACTAGAGCAGGCATACTAATAGTAGTACCGCTAGAGCAGGCATATTACGAGTAGTATTATAAGAGCAGGCATACAAATAGTAGTACCGCTAGAGCAGGCATACTAATAGTAGTACTATAAGAGCATGCATGCTAATAGTAGTACTACTAGAGCAGGCATACTAATAGTACTACTAGAGCAGGCATACTAATAGTAGTACCGCTAGAGCAGGCATACTAATAGTGGTACTATAAGAGCATGCATACTACTAGTAGTACCGCTAGAGCAGGCATACTAATAGTGGTACTATAAGAGCAGGCATACTAATAGTAGTACCGCTAGAGCAGGCATACTAATAGTGGTACTACTAGAACAGGCATACAAATCGTAGTACTACTAGAGCAGGCATACTAATAGTAGTACCACTAGAGCAGACATACTAATAGTAGTACTACTAGAGCAAGCATACTAATAGTAGCACTATAAGAGTAGGCATACTATTAGTGGTACTACTAGAGCAGGCATACAAGTAGTAGTACTATTTGAGCAGTCATATTAATAGAGGTACTACTAGAGTAGGCATACTAATAGGGGTACTACTAGAGCAGGCATACTAATAGTAGTACCACTAGAGCAGGCATACTAATACTAGTACCACTAGAGCAGGCATACTAATAGTAGTACCACTAGAGCAGGCATACTAATAGTAGTACCACTAGAGCAGGCATACTAATACTAGTACGACTAGAGCAGGCATACTAATAGTAGTACGACTAGAGCAGGCATAGTAATAGTAGTACCACTAGAGCAGGCATACTAATAGTAGTACTACTAGAGCAAGCATACTAATAGTATTACCGCTAGAGCAGGCATACTAATAGTAGTAACGCTAGAGCAGATATACTAATAGTAGTACTACTAGAGCAGGCATACTAATAGTACTACTAGAGCATGCATACTAATAGTAGTACTAATAGAGCAGGCATACGAATAGTAGTACCACTAGAGCAGGCATACTAATAAAGGTACAACAAGAGCAGGCATACTAATCGTAGTACCACTAGAGCAGGCATACTAATGGTAGTACTACTAGAGCAGGCATACTAATAGTAGTACCACTAGAACAGGCATACTAATAGTAGTACTACTAGAGCAGGCATACTAATAGTAGTACTGGAGCATGCATACTAATAGTAGTACTGGAGCATTTATACTAATAGTAGTACCACTAGAGCAGGCATACTAGTAATACTACTAGAGCAGGCATACTAATAGTAGTACCACTAGAACAGGCATACTAATTGTAGTACTACTAGAGCAAGCATACTAATAGTACTACCACTAAAACAGGCATACTAATAGTTGTACCAATAGAGCAGGAATACTAATAAAGGTACCACTAGAGCAGGTAAACGAAGAGTAGTACTGGAGCCTGCATACTAATAGTAGTACTACTAGAGCAGGCATACTAATAGTAGTACCGCTATAGCAGGCATACTAATAGTAGTACTATAAGAGCAGGCATACTAATAGTGGTACTACTAGAGCAGTCATATTAATAGTAGTACTACTAGAGCAGGCATACAAATAGTAGTACTACTAGAGCAGTCAAATTAATAGTAGTACTACTAGAGCAGGCATAGTAATAGTAGTACTACTAGAGTAGGCATACTAATAGTAGTACTACTAGAGCAGGCATACTAATAGTTGTACCAATAGAGCAGGAATACTAAAAGTAGTACTACTGTAGCAGGCATACTAATAGTAGTACTGGAGCATGCATACTAATAGTAGTACTACTAGAACAGGCATACTAATTGTAGTACTACTAGAGCAAGCATACTAATAGTACTACCACTAGAGCAGGCATACTAATAATACTACCACTAGAGCAGGCATACTAATAGTAGTACTGGAGCATGCATACTAATAGTAGTACTACTAGAGCAGGCATACTAATAGTAGTACCACTAGAGCAGGCATACTAATAGTAGTACCACTAGAGCAGGCATTCTAATAAAGGTACCTCTAGAGCAGGCATACTAATAAAGGTACCACTAGAGCAGGCATACTGGACACTAGAGCAGGCATACTAATAGTACTACTAGAGCAGGCATACCAATAGTAGTACCTAGCTAGAGCAGGCATATTACGAGGCAGTATTATAAGAGCAGGCATACAAATACTACTAGTAATAAAGGTACCACTAGAGCAGGCATACTAATAGTAGTACTACTAGCAGAGCATGCATGCTAATAGTAGTACTACTAGAGCAGGCATACTAATAAAGGTACTACTAGAGCAGGCATACTAATAGTAGTACCACTAGAGCAGGCATACTAATAGTACTAATAAAGTACTACTAAGAGCATGCATACTAATAGTAGGTACCACTAGAGCAGGCATACTAATAGTGGTACTACTAGAACAGGCATACAAATCAAAGGTACTACTAGAGCAGGCATACTAATAGTAGTACCACTAGAGCAGACATACTAATAGTAGTACTACTAGAGCAGGCATACCAATAATAGTAGCACTATAAGAGAGCAGGCATACTATTAAAGGTACTACTAGAGCAGGCATACAAGTAGTAGTACTATTTGAGCAGTCATATTAATAGAGGTACTACTAGAGTAGGCATACTAATAGGGGTACTACTAGAGCAGGCATACTAATAGTAGTACCACTAGAGCAGGCATACTAATAATAGTACCACTAGAGCAGGCATACTAATAGTAGTACCACTAGAGCAGGCATACTAATAGTAGTACCACTAGAGCAGGCATACTAATACTAGTAGGCATACTAATAAAGACTAGAGCAGGCATACTAATACCACTAGAGTACGACTAGAGCAGGCATACTAATAAAGGTACCACTAGAGCAGGCATACTAATAGTACTAGAGCAGGCATACTACTAGAGCAAGAGCAGGCATACTATACTAATAGTAGGCATTACCACTAGAGCAGGCATACTAATAGTAATAAAGTACCACTAGAGCAGATATACTAATAGTAGTACTACTAGAGCAGGCATACTAATAAAGGTACCACTAGAGCAGGCATACTAATAGTAGTACTACTAGAGCAGGCATACCACTAGAGCAATAGTAGTACCACTAGAGCAGGCATACTAATAAAGGTACCACTAGAGCAGGCATACTAATAAAGGTACCACTAGAGCAGGCATACTAATAAAGGTACCAATAGTAGTACTACTAGAGCAGGCATACTAATAATAGGTACCACTAGAGCAGGCATACTAATAGTAGTACTACTAGAGCAGGCATACTAATAAAGTAGTAGAGCTGGAGAGCAGGCATACTAATAAAGTAGTACTAGAGCATTTATACTAATAGTAGTACCACTAGAGCAGGCATACTAATAAAGGTACTACTAGAGCAGGCATACTAATAGTAGTACCACTAGAACAGGCATACTAATTGTAGTACTACTAGAGCAAGCATACTAATAATAGTACTACCACTAAAACAGGCATACTAATAGTTGTACCAATAGAGCAGGAATACTAATAAAGGTACCACTAGAGCAGGTACTAATAAACGAAGAGGCATAGGTACCAGTACTGGAGCCTGCATACTAATAGTAGTACTACTAGAGCAGGCATACTAATAGTAGTACCACTAGAGCAGGCATACCAATAGTAGTACTATAGAGCAGGCATACTAATAAAGGTACTACTAGAGCAGGCATATTAATAGTAGTACTACTAGAGCAGGCATACAAATAGTAGTACTACTAGAGCAGGCAAATTAATAGTAGTACTACTAGAGCAGGCATAGTAATAGTAGTACTACTAGAGCAGGCATAGGTACCACTAGAGCAGGCATACCAATGGTAGTGCTACTAGAGGCATACATACTAATAGTAGTACTACTAGAGCAGGCATACTAATAGTTGTACCAATAGAGCAGAGCAGGAATACTAAAAGTAGTACTACTAATAGTAGTACTGGCATACTAATAGTAGTACTGAGCAGGCATACTAATAGTAGTACTACTAGAACAGGCATACTAATAAAGTACTACTAGAGCAGGCATACTAATAAAGGTACCACTAGAGCAGGCATACTAATAATAGGTACCACTAGGCAGGCACCACTAGAGCAGGCATACTAATAAAGTAGTACTAGAGCAGGCATACTAATAAAGTACTACTAGAGCAGGCATACTAATAGTACTAGAGCAGGCATACTAATAAAGGTACCACTAGAGCAGACATACTAATAGTAGTACCACTAGAGCAGGCATACTAATAATAGTACTACTAGAGCAGGCATACTAATAAAGTTGTACCACTAGAGCAGGCATACTAAAAGTAGTACTACTAGAGCAGGCATACTAATAGGTAATACTAATAAAGGTAAGTACTACTAGAGCAGGCATACTAATAAAGGTACCACTAGAGCAGGCATACCAATAGTAGTACTACTAGAGCAGGCATACTAATAGTAGTACCACTAGAGCAGGCATACTAATAAAGGTACCACTAGAGCAGGCATAAATAAACCACTAGAGTAGGCATACTAATAGTAGACTACTAGAGCATACTAATAGTAGTACTACTAGAGCAGGCATACTAATAGTAGTACCACTACTAGCAGGCATACTAATAGTAGTACTACTAGAGCAGGCATACTAATAAAGGTACTACTAGAGCAGTCATATTAATAAAGGTACTACTAGAGCAGGCATACAAATAGTAGTACTACTAGAGCAGGCATACTAATAGTAGTACTACTAGAGCAGGCATACTAATACCACTAGAGTACTACTAGAGCAGGCATACTAATAAAGGTACTACTAGAGCAGGCATACTAATAGTTGTACCACTAGAGCAGGAATACTAAAAAGTAGTACTACTAGAGCAGGCATACTAATAAAGGTACCACTAGAGCAGGCATACTGGAGCACTAGAGCATACCAATAGTAGTACTACTAGAACAGGCATACATAATAAAGGTACTACTAGAGCAGGCATACTAATAAAGTACTACCACTAGAGCAGGCATACTAATAAAGTACTGGAGCAGGCATACTAATAAAGTACCACCACTAGAGCTAGGCATACTAATAGTAGTACTGAGCAGGCATACTAATAAAGTAGTACTACTAGAGCAGGCATACTAATAAAGGTACCACTAGAGCAGGCATACTAATAGTAGTACCACTAGAGCAGGCATACTAATAGTAGCATACTACTAGAGCAGGCATACTAATAAAGTACTACTAGAGCAGGCATACTAATAGAGCAGGCATACTAATAAAGGTACCACTAGAGCAGGCATACTAATAGTAGTACCACTAGAGCAGGCATACTAATAAAGGTACCACTAGAGCAGGCATACTAATAAAGGTACCACTAGAGCAGGCATACCAATAGTAGTACTACTAGAGCAGGCATACTAATAAAGGTACCACTAGAGCAGGCATACTAATAAAGGTACCACTAGAGCAGGCATACTAATAAAGGTACCACTAGAGCAGGCATACTAATAAAGGTACCACTAGAGCAGGCATACCAATAAAGGTACTACTAGAGCAGGCATACTAATAAAGGTACCACTAGAGCAGGCATACCAATAGTAGTACTACTAGAGCAGGCATACTAATAAAGGTACCACTAGAGCAGGCATACTAATAGTAGTACTACTAGAGCAGGCATAATAAAGTAGTACCACTAGAGCAGGCATACTAATAAAGGTACCACTAGAGCAGGCATACTAATAAAGTAGTACTACTAGAGCAGGCATACTAATAAAGGTACCACTAGAGCAGGCATACTAATAAAGGTACCACTAGAGCAGGCTAGAGCAGGCATACTAATACTACTAGAGCAGGCATACTAATACTAGGCACCACTAGAGCATACTAATAAGTACCACTAGAGCAGGCATACTAATAGTAGTACTACTAGAGCAGGCATACTAATAGTAGTACCACTAGAGCAGGCATACTAATAAAGGTACCACTAGAGCAGGCATACCAATAGTAGTACTACTAGAGCAGGCATAATAATAGTAGTACCACTAGAGCAGGCATACTAATAGTAGTACTACTAGAGCAGGCATACTAATAGTAGTACCACTAGAGCAGGCATACTAATAAAGTACCACTAGAGCAGGCATACTAATAAAGTACTACTAGAGCAGGCATACTAATAAAGGTACCACTAGAGCAGGCATACTAATAAAGGTACCACTAGAGCAGGCATACCAATAAAGAGCAGGCATACTACTAGTAGAGGCATACTAATAAAGGTACCACTAGAGCAGGCATACATACCAATAGTAATAGTAGTACTACTAGAGCTACTAGAGCAGGCATACTACTATACTAATAAAGGTACCACTAGAGTAGGTACACTAGGCATACTAATAGTAGTACCAATACTAATAGTAGTACTACTAGAGCAGGCATACTAATAAAGGTACCACTAGAGCAGGCATACCAATACCAATAGTAGTACTACTAGAGCAGGCATACTAATAAAGGTACCACTAGAGCAGGCATACCAAGAGCAGGCATACTAATAGTACTACTAGAGCAGGCATACTAATAAAGGTACCACTAGAGCAGGCATACTAATAAAGTACCACTAGAGCAGGCATACTAATAAAGGTACCACTAGAGCAGGCATACTAATAGTAGTACTACTAGAGCAGGCATACTAATAAAGGTACCACTAGAGCAGGCATACTAATAAAGGTACCACTAGAGCAGGCATACCAATAGTAGTACTACTAGAGCAGGCATACTAATAAAGGTACCACTAGAGCAGGCATACTAATAAAGGTACCACTAGAGCAGGCATACTAATAAAGGTACCACTAGAGCAGGCATACCAATAGTAGTACTACTAGAGCAGGCATACTAATAAAGGTACTACTAGAGCAGGCATACTAATAGTAGGAGCACTACTAATAAAGGTACCACTAGAGCAGGCATACCAATAGTAGTACTACTAGAGCAGGCATAATAATAGTAGTACTGGAGCATGCATACTAATAGTAGTACCACTAGAGCAGGCATACTAATAAAGGTACCACTAGAGCAGGCATACTAATAAAGGTACCACTAGAGCAGGCATACTAATAAAGGTACCACTAGAGCAGGCATACTAATAAAGGTACCACTAGAGCAGGCATACTAATAAAGGTACCACTAGAGCAGGCATACTAATAAAGGTACCACTAGAGCAGGCATACTAATAAAGGTACCACTAGAGCAGGCATACTAATAAAGGTACCACTAGAGCAGGCATACCAATAGTAGTACTACTAGAGCAGGCATACTAATAAAGGTACCACTAGAGCAGGCATACCAATAGTAGTACTACTAGAGCAGGCATACTAATAAAGGTACCACTAGAGCAGGCATACTAATACTAGAGCAGGCATACCCACTAGAGCAGGCATACAATAAAGGCACTAGAGCAGGCATATAAAGGTACTACTAGAGCAGGCATACTAATAAAGGTACCACTAGAGCAGGCATACTAGAGCAGGCATAAATAAAGGTACCACTAGAGCAGGCATACTAATAAAGGTACCACTAGAGCAGGCATACCAATAGTAGTACTACTAGAGCAGGCATACTAATAAAGGTACCACTAGAGCAGGCATACCAATAGTAGTACTACTAGAGCAGGCATACTAATAAAGGTACCACTAGAGCAGGCATACCAATAGTAGTACTACTAGAGCAGGCATACTAATAAAGGTACCACTAGAGCAGGCATACTAATAAAGGTACCACTAGAGCAGGCATACTAATAAAGGTACCACTAGAGCAGGCATACCAATAGTAGTACTACTAGAGCAGGCATACTAATAAAGGTACCACTAGAGCAGGCATACTAATAGTAGGTACTACTAGAGGCACCACTAGAGCAGCATACTAATAAAGGTACCACTAGAGCAGGCATACCACTAATACCAATAAAGTACTACTAGAGCAGGCATACTAATAAAGGTACCACTAGAGCAGGCATACTAATAAAGGTACCACTAGAGCAGGCATACCAATAGTAGTACTACTAGAGCAGGCATACTAATAAAGGTACCACTAGAGCAGGCATACCAATAGTAGTACTACTAGAGCAGGCATACTAATAAAGGTACCACTAGAGCAGGCATACCAATAGTAGTACTACTAGAGCAGGCATACTAATAAAGGTACCACTAGAGCAGGCATACTAATAAAGGTACCACTAGAGCAGGCATACTAATAAAGGTACCACTAGAGCAGGCATACTAATAAAGGTACCACTAGAGCATACATAAAGGTACTAATAGGCATACCAATAAAGTAGTACTACTAGAGCAGGCATACTAATAAAGTACCACTAGAGCAGGCATACTAATAAAGCAGGCATACCACTAGAGCAGGCATACTAATAAAGGTACCACTAGAGCAGGCATACTAATAGAGCTAGAGCAGGCATACTAATAAAGGTACCACTAGAGCAGGCATACCAATAAAGGTACCACTAGAGCAGGCATACTAATAAAGGTACCACTAGAGCAGGCATACAATAAAGGTACCACTAGAGCAGGCATACCAATAGTAGTACTACTAGAGCAGGCATACTAATAAAGGGCATACCACTAGAGCAGGCATACCAATAGTAGTACTACTAGAGCAGGCATACTAATAAAGGTACCACTAGAGCAGGCATACTAATAAAGGTACCACTAGAGCAGGCATACTAATAAAGGTACCACTAGAGCAGGCATACTAATAAAGGTACCACTAGAGCAGGCATACCAATAGTAGTACTACTAGAGCAGGCATACTAATAAAGGTACCACTAGAGCAGGCATACTAATAGCAGGCATACTAATAAAGGTACCACTAGAGCAGGCATACTAATAAAGGTACCACTAGAGCAGGCATACCAATAATAGTACTACTAGAGCAGGCATACTAATAAAGGTACCACTAGAGCAGGCATACTAATAAAGGTACCACTAGAGCAGGCATACTAATAAAGGTACCACTAGAGCAGGCATACTAATAAAGGTACCACTAGAGCAGGCATACCAATAGTAGGTACTACTAGAGCAGGCATACCACTAATAAAGGTACCACTAGAGCAGGCATACATACAATAGTAGTACTACTAGAGCAGGCATACTAATAAAGGTACCACTAGAGCAGGCATACCAATAGTAGTACTACTAGAGCAGGCATACTAATAAAGGTACCACTAGAGCAGGCATACTAATAAAGGTACCACTAGAGCAGGCATACTAATAAAGGTACCACTAGAGCAGGCATACTAATAAAGGTACCACTAGAGCAGGCATACTAATAAAGGTACCACTAGAGCAGGCATACTAATAAAGGTACCACTAGAGCAGGCATACCAATAGTAGTACCACTAGAGCAGGCATACTAATAAAGGTACCACTAGAGCAGGCATACCAATAGTAGTACTACTAGAGCAGGCATACTAATAAAGGTACCACTAGAGCAGGCATACCAATAGTAGTACTACTAGAGCAGGCATACTAATAAAGGTACCACTAGAGCAGGCATACCAATAAAGTACCACTACTATACTAATAAAGGTACCACTAGAGCAGGCATACCAATAAAGGTACCACTAGAGCAGGCATACTAATAAAGGTACCACTAGAGCAGGCATACTAAGAGCAGGCATAATAGGTACCACTAGAGCAGGCATTACTAATAAAGGTACCACTAGAGCAGGCATACCAATAGTAGTACTACTAGAGCAGGCATACTAATAAAGGTACCACTAGAGCAGGCATACCAATAGTAGGTACTACTAGAGCAGGCATACTAATAAAGGTACCACTAGAGCAGGCATACTAATAAAGGTACCACTAGAGCAGGCATACTAATAAAGGCACCACTAGAGCAGGCATACCAATAAAGGTACCACTAGAGCAGGCATACTAATAAAGGTACCACTAGAGCAGGCATACCACTAGAGCAGGCATACTAATAAAGGTACCACTAGAGCAGGCATACTAATAAGTACCACTAGAGCAGGCATACTAATAAAGGTACCACTAGAGCAGGCATACTAATAAAGTACCACTAGAGCAGGCATACTAATAAAGGTACCACTAGAGCAGGCATACTAATAAAGTACCACTAGAGCAGGCATACTAATAAAGGTACCACTAGAGCAGGCATACCAATAAAGTACTACTAGAGCAGGCATACTAATAAAGGTACCACTAGAGCAGGCATACCAATAGTAGTACTACTAGAGCAGGCATACTACTAGAGCAGGCAATAAAGGTACCACTAGAGCAGGCATACTAATAAAGGTACCACTAGAGCAGGCACTAGAGCAGGCATACCAATAGTAGTACTACTAATAGAGTACTACTAGAGCAGGCATACTAATAAAGGTACCACTAGAGCAGGCATACTAATAAAGGTACCACTAGAGCAGGCATACTAATAAAGGTACCACTAGAGCAGGCATACCAATAGTAGTACTACTAGAGCAGGCATACTAATAAAGGTACCACTAGAGCAGGCATACTAATAAAGGTACCACTAGAGCAGGCATACTAATAAAGGTACCACTAGAGCAGGCATACCAATAGTAGTACTACTAGAGCAGGCATACTAATAAAGGTAGAGCAGGCATACCAAATAGTAGTACTACTAGAGCAGGCATACTAATAAAGGTACCACTAGAGCAGGCATACTAATAACTAGAGGGCATACACTACTAGAGCAGGCATACCAATAGTAGTACTACTAGAGCAGGCATACTAATAAAGGTACCACTAGAGCAGGCATACCAATAGTAGTACAACTAGAGCAGGCATACTAATAAAGGTACCACTAGAGCAGGCATACCAAATAGTAGTACTACTAGAGCAGGCATACTAATAAAGGTACCACTAGAGCAGGCATACCAATAGTAGTACTACTAGAGCAGGCATACTAATAAAGGTACCACTAGAGCAGGCATACCAATAGTAGTACCACTAGAGCAGGCATACTAATAAAGGTACCACTAGAGCAGGCATACTAATAAAGGTACCACTAGAGCAGGCATACTAATAAAGGTACCACTAGAGCAGGCATACTAATAAAGGTACCACTAGAGCAGGCATACCAATAGTAGTACTACTAGAGCAGGCATACTAATAAAGGTACCACTAGAGCAGGCATACCAATAGTAGTACTACTAGAGCAGGCATACTAATAAAGGTACCACTAGAGCAGGCATACTAATAAAGGTACCACTAGAGCAGGCATACTAATAAAGGTACCACTAGAGCAGGCATACTAATAAAGGTACCACTAGAGCAGGCATACCAATAAAGAGCAGGCATACTAATAAAGGTACCACTAGAGCAGGCATACCAATAGTAGTACTACTAGAGCAGGCATACTAATAAAGGTACCACTAGAGCAGGCATACTAATAAAGGTACCACTAGAGCAGGCATACTAATAAAGGTACCACTAGAGCAGGCATACTAATAAAGGTACCACTAGAGCAGGCATACTAATAAAGGTACCACTAGAGCAGGCATACCAATAGTAGTACTACTAGAGCAGGCATACTAATAAAGGTACCACTAGAGCAGGCATACTAATAGTAGTACTACTAGAGCAGGCATACTAATAAAGGTACCACTAGAGCAGGCATACTAATAAAGGTACCACTAGAGCAGGCATAATACTAGAGCAGGCATACTAATAAAGGTACCACTAGAGCAGGCATACCAATAGTAGTACCACTAGAGCAGGCATACTAATAAAGGTACCACTAGAGCAGGCATACTAATAAAGGTACCACTAATAAAGGTACCACTAGGCATACCAATAGTAGTACTACTAGAGCAGGCATACTAATAAAGGTACCACTAGAGCAGGCATACCAATAGTAGTACTACTAGAGCAGGCATACTAATAAAGGTACCACTAGAGCAGGCATACTAATAAAGGTACCACTAGAGCAGGCATACTAATAAAGGTACCACTAGAGCAGGCATACCAATAGTAGTACTACTAGAGCAGGCATACTAATAAAGGTACCACTAGAGCAGGCACTAGAGCAGAGCATATACTAATAAAGGTACCACTAGAGCAGGCATACTAATAAAGGTACCACTAGAGCAGGCATACTAATAAAGGTACCACTAGAGCAGGCATACTAATAAAGTACCACTAGAGCAGGCATACTACTAGAGCAGGCATACCAATAGTAGTACTACTAGAGCAGGCATAATAATAAAGGTACCACTAGAGCAGGCATACATACCAATAGTAGTACTACTAGAGCAGGCATACTAATAAAGGTACCACTAGAGCAGGCATACCAATAGTAGTACTACTAGAGCAGGCATACTAATAAAGGTACCACTAGAGCAGGCATACCAATAGTAGTACTACTAGAGCAGGCATACTAATAAAGGTACCACTAGAGCAGGCATACCAATAGTAGTACTACTAGAGCAGGCATACTAATAAAGGTACCACTAGAGCAGGCATACTAATAAAGGTACCACTAGAGCAGGCATACCAATAGTAGTACTACTAGAGCAGGCATACTAATAAAGGTACCACTAGAGCAGGCATACTAATAAAGGTACCACTAGAGCAGGCATACCAATAAAGCACTAGAGCAGGCATAAATAAAGGTACCACTAGAGCAGGCATACCAATAAAGGTACCACTAGAGCAGGCATACTAATAAAGGTACCACTAGAGCAGGCATACTAATAAAGGTACCACTAGAGCAGGCATACCAATAGTAGTACTACTAGAGCAGGCATACCAATAAAGGTACCACTAGAGCAGGCATACTAATAAAGGTACCACTAGAGCAGGCATACTAATAAAGGTACCACTAGAGCAGGCATAATAATAACTAGAGGGCATACCACTAGAGCAGGCATACCAATAAAGTACTACTAGAGCAGGCATACTAATAAAGGTACCACTAGAGCAGGCATACTAATAAAGGTACCACTAGAGCAGGCATACCAATAAAGGTACCACTAGAGCAGGCATACTAATAAAGGCATACCACTAGAGCACATAATAGTAGAGCAGGCACCAATAGTAGAGCACTAATAAAGGTACCACTAGAGCAGGCATACTAATAAAGGTACCACTAGAGCAGGCATACTAATAAAGGTACCACTAGAGCAGGCATACTAATAAAGGTACCACTAGAGCAGGCATACTAATAGAGCAGGTAGTACTACTAGAGCAGGCATACTAATAAAGGTACCACTAGAGCAGGCATACCAATAGTAGTACTACTAGAGCAGGCATACTAATAAAGGTACCACTAGAGCAGGCATACTAATAAAGGTACAGGCATACACTAGAGCAGGCATACTAATAGTAGTACTACTAGAGCAGGCATACTAATAAAGGTACCACTAGAGCAGGCATACCAATAAGTACCACTAGAGCAGGCATACTAATAAAGGGCATACCACTAGAGCAGGCATACTAATAAAGGTACCACTAGAGCAGGCATACCAATAGTAGTACTACTAGAGCAGGCATACTAATAAAGGTACCACTAGAGCAGGCATACCAATAGTAGTACTACTAGAGCAGGCATACTAATAAAGGTACCACTAGAGCAGGCATACTAATAAAGGTACCACTAGAGCAGGCATACCAATAGTAGTACCACTAGAGCAGGCATACTAATAAAGGTACCACTAGAGCAGGCATAGAGCAGGCATACAATACTAGAGCAGGCATACTAATAAAGGTACCACTAGAGCAGGCATACTAATAAAGGTACCACTAGAGCAGGCATACTAATAAAGGTACCACTAGAGCAGGCATACCAATAGTAGTACTACTAGAGCAGGCATACTAATAAAGGTACCACTAGAGCAGGCATACTAATAAAGGTACCACTAGAGCAGGCATACCAATAGTAGTACTACTAGAGCAGGCATACTAATAAAGGTACCACTAGAGCAGGCATACCAATAGTAGTACTACTAGAGCAGGCATACTAATAAAGGTACCACTAGAGCAGGCATACTAATAAAGGTACCACTAGAGCAGGCATACCAATAGTAGTACTACTAGAGCAGGCATACTAATAAAGGTACCACTAGAGCAGGCATACCAATAGTAGTACTACTAGAGCAGGCATACTAATAAAGGTACCACTAGAGCAGGCATACTAATAACTAGAGCAGGCACTAGAGCACTAGAGCAGGCATACTAATAAAGGTACTACTAGAGCAGGCATACTAATAAAGGTACCACTAGAGCAGGCATACCAATAAAGGTACCACTAGAGCAGGCATACTAATAAAGGTACCACTAGAGCAGGCATACCAATAGTAGTACTACTAGAGCAGGCATACTAATAAAGGTACCACTAGAGCAGGCATACTAATACCACTAGAGCAGGCATACCAATAAAGGTACCACTAGAGCAGGCATACTAATAAAGGTACCACTAGAGCAGGCATACTAACTAAAGGCATACTAATAAAGGTACCACTAGAGCAGGCATACCAATAGTAGTACTACTAGAGCAGGCATACTAATAAAGGTACCACTAGAGCAGGCATACCAATAAAGAGCAGGCATACTAATAAAGGTACCACTAGAGCAGGCATACTAATAAACTAGAGTACCACTAGAGCAGGCATACCAATAGTAGTACTACTAGAGCAGGCATACTAATAAAGGTACCACTAGAGCAGGCATACTAATAAAGGTACCACTAGAGCAGGCATACCAATAAAGGTACTACTAGAGCAGGCATACCAATAAAGGAGCAGGCATACTAATAAAGGTACCACTAGAGCAGGCATACTAATAAAGGTACCACTAGAGCAGGCATACTAATAAAGGTACCACTAGAGCAGGCATACCAATAGTAGTACCACTAGAGCAGGCATACTAATAAAGGTACCACTAGAGCAGGCATACCAATAGTAGTACTACTAGAGCAGGCATACTAATAAAGGTACCACTAGAGCAGGCATACTAATAAAGGTACCACTAGAGCAGGCATACTAATAAAGGTACCACTAGAGCAGGCATACCAATACTACCACTAGAGCAGGCATACTAATAAAGGTACCACTAGAGCAGGCATACCAATAGTAGTACTACTAGAGCAGGCATACTAATAAAGGTACCACTAGAGCAGGCATACTAATAGTAGTACCACTAGAGCAGGCATACTAATAAAGGTACCACTAGAGCAGGCATACTAATAAAGGTACCACTAGAGCAGGCATACTAATAAAGGTACCACTAGAGCAGGCATACCAATAGTAGTACTACTAGAGCAGGCATACTAATAAAGGTACCACTAGAGCAGGCATACCAATAGTAGTACTACTAGAGCAGGCATACTAATAAAGGTACCACTAGAGCAGGCATACTAATAAAGGTACCACTAGAGCAGGCATACCAATAAAGGTACCACTAGAGCAGGCATACTAATAAAGGTACCACTAGAGCAGGCATACTAATAAAGGTACCACTAGAGCAGGCATACCAATAGTAGGTACCACTAGAGCAGGCATACTAATAAAGGTACCACTAGAGCAGGCATACTAATAAAGGTAATAGTAGTACTACTAGAGCAGGCATACTAATAAAGGTACCACTAGAGCAGGCATACTAATAAAGGTACCACTAGAGCAGGCATACCAATAGTAGTACTACTAGAGCAGGCATACTAATAAAGGTACCACTAGAGCAGGCATACCAATAGTAGTACTACTAGAGCAGGCATACTAATAAAGGTACCACTAGAGCAGGCACTAGAGCAGGCATACAATAGTAGTACTACTAGAGACAGGCAGGCATACTAATAAAGGTACCACTAGAGCAGGCATACTAATAAAGGTACCACTAGAGCAGGCATACCAATAGTAGTACTACTAGAGCAGGCATACTAATAAAGGTACCACTAGAGCAGGCATACTAATAGTAGTACCACTAGAGCAGGCATACTAATAAAGGTACCACTAGAGCAGGCATACTAATAAAGGTACCACTAGAGCAGGCATACCAATAGTAGTACTACTAGAGCAGGCATACTAATAAAGGTACCACTAGAGCAGGCATACTAATAAAGGTACCACTAGAGCAGGCATACTAATAAAGGTACCACTAGAGCAGGCATACTAATAAAGGTACCACTAGAGCAGGCATAATAAAGGTACCAATAGAGCAGGCATACCACTAGAGCAGGCATACTAATAAAGGTACCACTAGAGCAGGCATACTAATAGAGTAGTACCACTAGAGCAGGCATACTAATAAAGGTACCACTAGAGCAGGCATACTAATAAAGGTACCACTAGAGCAGGCATACCAATAGTAGTACTACTAGAGCAGGCATACTAATAAAGGTACCACTAGAGCAGGCATACTAATAAAGGTACCACTAGAGCAGGCATACCAATAAAGGTACCACTAGAGCAGGCATACTAATAAAGGTACCACTAGAGCAGGCATACCAATAGAGGTACTACTAGAGCAGGCATACTAATAAAGGTACCACTAGAGCAGGCATACTAATAAAGGTACCACTAGAGCAGGCATACCAATAGTAGTACTACTAGAGCAGGCATACTAATAAAGGTACCACTAGAGCAGGCATACCAATAGTAGTACTACTTGATCAGGCATACTAATAAAGGTACCACTAGAGCAGTTATACTAATAAAGGTACCACTAGAGCAGGCACACCAATAGTAGTACTACTAGAGCAGGCATACACTAGAGCAGGCATACTAATAAAGGTACCACTAGAGCAGGCATACCAATAGTAGTACTACTAGAGCAGGCATACTAATAAAGGTACCACTAGAGCAGGCATACCAATAGTAGTACTACTAGAGCAGGCATACTAATAAAGGTACCACTAGAGCAGGCATACTAATAAAGGTACCACTAGAGCAATAAAGGCATACTAGAGCAATACCAATAGTACTACTAGAGCAGGCATACTAATAAAGGTACCACCACTAGAGCTAATAAAGGTACCACTAGAGCAGGCATACCAATAGTAGTACTACTAGAGCAGGCATACTAATAAAGGTACCACTAGAGCAGGCATACTAATAAAGGTACCACTAGAGCAGGCATACCAATAGTAGTACTACTAGAGCAGGCATACTAATAAAGGTACCACTAGAGCAGGCATACTAATAAAGGTACCACTAGAGCAGGCATACTAATAAAGGTACCACTAGAGCAGGCATACTAATAAAGGTACCACTAGAGCAGGCATACCAATAGTAGTACTACTAGAGCAGGCATACTAATAAAGGTACCACTAGAGCAGGCATACCAATAGTAGTACTACTAGAGCAGGCATACTAATAAAGGTACCACTAGAGCAGGCATACTAATAAAGGTACCACTAGAGCAGGCATACCAATAGTAGTACTACTAGAGGCAGGCAGAGCAGGCATACTAATAAAGGTACCTACTAGAGCAGGCATACTAATAAAGGTACCACTAGAGCAGGCATACTAATAAAGGTACCACTAGAGCAGGCATACTAATAAAGGTACCACTAGAGCAGGCATACCAATAAAGTAGTACTAGAGCAGGCATACCAATAGCAGGCACTAATAAAGGTACCACTAGAGCAGGCATACTAATAAAGGTACCACTAGAGCAGGCATACCAATAAAGGTACCACTAGAGCAGGCATACTAATAAAGGTACCACTAGAGCAGGCATACTAATAAAGTAGTACTACTAGAGCAGGCATACTAATAAAGGTACCACTAGAGCAGGCATACTAATAAAGGTACCACTAGAGCAGGCATACCAATAGTAGTACTACTAGAGCAGGCATACTAATAAAGGTACCACTAGAGCAGGCATACTAATAAAGGTACCACTAGAGCAGGCATACCAATAGTAGTACTACTAGAGCAGGCATACTAATAAAGGTACCACTAGAGCAGGCATACTAATAAAGGTACCACTAGAGCAGGCATACTAATAAAGGTACCACTAGAGCAGGCATACTAATAAAGGTACCACTAGAGCAGGCATACCAATAGTAGTACTACTAGAGCAGGCATACTAATAAAGGTACCACTAGAGCAGGCATACCAATAGTAGTACTACTAGAGCAGGCATACTAATAAAGGTACCACTAGAGCAGGCATACTAATAAAGGTACCACTAGAGCAGGCATACCAATAGTAGTACTACTAGAGCAGGCATACTAATAAAGGTACCACTAGAGCAGGCATACTAAATAGTAGTACCACTAGAGCAGGCATACTAATAAAGGTACCACTAGAGCAGGCATACCAATAGTAGTACTACTAGAGCAGGCATACTAATAAAGGTACCACTAGAGCAGGCATACCAATAGTAGTACTACTAGAGCAGGCATACTAATAAAGGTACCACTAGAGCAGGCATACTAATAAAGGTACCACTAGAGCAGGCATACCAATAGTAGTACTACTAGAGCAGGCATACTAATAAAGGTACCACTAGAGCAGGCATACCAATAGTAGTACTACTAGAGTAGGCATACTAATAAAGGTACCACTAGAGCAGGCATACTAATAAAGGTACCACTAGAGCAGGCATACCAATAGTAGTACTACTAGAGCAGGCATACTAATAAAGGTACCACTAGAGCAGGCATACCAATAGTAGAACTACTAGAGCAGGCATACTAATAAAGGTACCACTAGAGCAGGCAAACTAATAGTAGTACTACTACAGCAGGCATACTAATAGTGGTACTACTAGAGCAGGCATATTAATAGTACTACTGGAGCATGCATACTAAGAGTAGTACTACTAGAGCAGGCAAACTAATAGTAGTACTACTAGAGCAGGCATAATAATAGTAGTACTACTAGAGCAGGCATAATAATAGTAGTACTGGAGCATGCATACTAATAGTAGTACTGGAGCATGCATACTAATAGTAGTACTGGAGCATGCATACTAATAGTAGTACTACTAGAGCAGGCATACTAATAGTAGTACTACTAGAGTAGGCATACTAGTAATACTACTAGAGCATATATACTAATAGTAGTACCACTCGAGCAGGCATACTAATAGTATGGGGCGGCAGGGTAGCCTAGTGGTTAGAGCGTTGGACTAGTAACCGGAAGTTCAAATCCCCGAGCTGACAAGGTACAAATCTGTCGTTCTGCTCCTGAACAGGCAGTTAACCCACTGTTCCTAGGCCGTCATTGAAAATAAGAATTTGTTCTTAACTGATTTGCCTAGTAAAATAAAGGTAATTTTTTTTTTTTTTTAAGTAGTACTACTAGAGCAGGCATACTAGTAATACTACTAGAGCAGGTATAGTAATAGTAGTACTGCTAGTTTCAAACAGGCCGTCTTCAGTTCTCTAACAGCACTATTGTAACACACATGTCTCAGATTGTATAGTGCTGACAAGAGGCAGGGCTGCATTTCATTCCAAAAATATGTTTCTTCCCTTCTGCCCTAGCTCACTCCACTTCAAAGATCTGATAGGTATGCTGTGAATGAAAGCAATATGGCAGACACTAGGTGGGGCCACCGCTTACACCTAGCCTGCCTTCTCAGATCTGCAAAAAGGAGTGAAACAGGACAGAGAGGAGGGGACAACTTTTGGAATGAAAATGCAGCCCAGGGTTTTGTAGCAGAGCGATGGAAAATAGTGGTTAGGTTATGCAACAGTTGGGCTGGATAAATAAGAGGCGTGCTCTCTGGTGATATAAACAGGGGCTCTAACAAACACACACAGCAATAAGGGCATGCCTCAGAGCTGTGACTCATATTACCAATTTTTTGAGCAGTCTGGAATCTCCACAGCTCCACTTTCCACACAGTTTGTAGAGAACAAACCAACCCCAAGTTTGTGGAAGGCAACATGGAGGGCGACAACATGTTGGAGTGTTATAACATAGAGGGTTACCACAGCTGGGGCCTGGCCTATTACACAAGGCCTGGCCTATTACACAAGCAAATACATGCCACATACAATTAAGGAATAACCTTCTCTCTTCACACCCTCAAAACAAGATTGAACATAATCTTGACCTTTAAAACATGAATTAATGCAAATGATAGCATTGGCACATGACCATTTGAGATCAAGTCTGATGGAGCAGGTTTGGGTGGAGCTGACCTCATTTTCAGGGCATCAATGGCTGTTTGTGGGCTGATCATGTGTCTGCTCTGCTTGGGGGGGTGTTTTTCACTTTAAGAGGAAGCTTTTCTTCTCTCTGTCTCACATCAGTCTCACATCAGGACCCAGCCTGTCAGCTACACATATCATAGATCTTATCTTCTGCTCTGAGGTGAGTAGAGAGGGAGGGAGGAGGGGGGCTGCTGCTACTCTCAGATAGAGGAACACAGAGGAGGGAAGGAGCAGGGAGGAATGAGAGAGTTAGGAACATAAAGATAGAACGGTTCTATTATATACGGTTAGGAATGAGGGAATGAGAAAGGTAGAGAAGTTGGAAGCAGGGAATGAGAGAGACGAGAATTGGATAGATGGGCGGGACATGTTGAATGAATGGACTGAATACGGAGCATAGCGGTGTGTGTGTGTATGTGTGTGTGTGTGTGTGTGTGTGTGTGTGTGTGTGTGTGTGTGTGTGTGTGTGTGTGTGTGTGTGTGTGTGTGTGTGTGTGTGTGTGTGTGTGTGTGTTGGGTGAATGAAGAACAGATGAATCAGCCATTCCATTATAAAGTGCCAATAACTATACATTTGCAACTGTTTGCCAAATCAATGTTTCAATGTGATCCTTTTATACGTTGCATTCATTTACTCAGGAAACACCAACTGTAAACACACTGTAGAACAACGCTGTCTAGACCTGAACACATTCCATTTCCTGGGTCTTATAACATTAAACATGTTTTCATCTTTAGTGTAGCTGAGCCTTCTCCTCTTCATCTCTCTTGTTGTGAATCATATGTTCCATTGTAATAACCAGACATAGACAGGATGAATACTCATATCACTCTCATCCTATCTTCTCTTCTCTCTTCTCCTTCCCTTGCTTTACTCTCTCTAATCCAATACTCTTCCTCCCTGTGATTTCCTCACTCATAACTTCCCCTCTACCTGCTTTCCTCCCCCCTCTCTTCCTCTCTTCCCCCCTTTTCTCTTTTTTTCTCCTCCTACCCCACACCCCTGCCTCCCTCTTTCTCTCATCCCCTCTTCCCAACTCTCTCTCCGTCCACCTGCCTCCTCTCTCTCCCCCAGGTACAGTATGTCTCGTCTGGAGAAGGCCATTGTATCCATGGTGGAGGTGTTTGAGGAGTATGCTACAAAGGATGATAAGAATCGCCAGCTTAGCGGTACAGAGCTCGCAGAGCTGATCAAGAAAGAGCTGGCCAGCCCAGAGTTCCACGTAAGACACAGACACAGACACAGACACACACACACACAGACACACACACACACACACACACACACACACACACACACACACACACACACACACACACACACACACACACACACACACACACACACACACACATTCACACATAGTTGTCCTGTATGGCTCAGTTGGTAGAGCATGGTGCTAGTAACACCAGGATAGTGGGTTTGATTCCTGGGCCCACCCATACGAGAAATCGATGCATAACTGTAAGTCACTTTGGTTTAAAGTGTCTGCTAAATAGTATATTATTCTATTATCACACAAACACAGCCTATCCACATGTTTTACATATCCATACCACAACACAGTAGTAATGTTGTACTAACATACACATACCACTGCATAATGATGTCTACAAGATACCTAGAAAGCCTACATGTGTGTGTGTGTGTGTGTGTGTGTGTGTGTGTGTGTGTGTGTGTGTGTGTGTGTGTGTGTGTGTGTGTGTGTGTGTGTGTGTGTGTGTGTGTGTGTGTCTCAGGGAAAGGTGGAACCAGCAGTGCTCCAGGAGGCGATGACCAACCTGGATAAGAACCATGATGGGGAGATCAACTTCAGAGAGTTCTCCATGTTCTTGGCTACTCTGGCCAGGGGCTACTACAGAGCCAGAAACAAGGGCAAGGGCAACAAGGGCAAGCCTGACAAGCCTGAATGAGGGGGCTAAAAAATTACCTGTTGACAGGTGTGGCCAGTATCGAGACAGACACACACTCCTTTTCTATGATAAAATAGAGAAAATGATACACTTACTGTAACTTGTATGGTGCTTTTAAGATATCTTCTCAACATTTCCTCTGTTTTTTTTTATTAAATTTGACTTGCTTACTAGTTGGTGTTGTGTGTTTCATTTTTGTGATGGAGAATTCCTCGAGGTGATGTGATGAGCACCAATTCTCAGACATTACAACTGGTACACCCATTAACCTTTTGCGTGTAGGGGGCAGTATTTTCGTTTTTGGCTAAAAAACGTACTCATTTGAAACTGCCTATTTCTCAGCCGCAGAAACTAGAATATGTATATAATTACAAGATACAAAACACTCTAAAGTTTCCAAAACTGTCAAAATATTCTCTGTGAGTACAACAGAACTGATATTGCAGGCGAAAACCTGAGGAAAATCCAATCAGGAAGTGCCTCTTATTTTGAAACCTCTCTGTTCCTATGCATGCCTATCCTCCATTTAAAGGGATATCAACCAGATTCCTTTTTCTATGGCTTCCCTAAGGTGTCAACAGTCATTAGACATAGTTTCAGGCTTTGTTTTGAAAAATTAGCGAGAAAGATCACATTGCGTAAGTGGATAGGTGGGGGATCTCAGAGTGAGTTTTGCGGCCATTGTTTCTCCCTGTCCTATTGAAAAACCTACACTCCCTGTTGATATATTATCGAATATATATTTTAAAAACAACCTGAGCATTGATTATAAAAAACGTTTGACATGTTTCTGTGGACATTATGGATATTATTTGGAATTTTCGTCTGCGTTGTCGTGACCGCTCTTTCCTGTGGATTTCTGAACATAACGCGACAAACAAATGGAGGTATTTTGGATATAAAAATAATCTTTATGGAACAAAAGGAACATTTGTTGTGTAACTGGGAGTCTCGTGAGTGAAAACATCTGAAGATCATCAAAGACAGGTGGATTAACAAAAGGCTAAACTGTGTTTTGCAATATTGCACTTGTGATTTCATGAATATGAATATTTTTAGTCATATTATTTGACTGTGGCGCTATGCTATTCAGCAGTTGCTGATGACAATTATCCCGCTTAAGGGATGGGTAGCGTCAAGAAGTTAAAGGGATACTGCAGAGCTCTGGCAATTATGCTGTTTTTCTACTTACCCAGAGTCAGATGTGTTTCTACGTGCAGTCTCTGTACTAGTTAGACTTGGCACACAAAACTACCTTTAACTTCATTCATACTGCACACAGAGACATACAAATGGTATGCACAAGTTCATCAGACTCTGGGTAAGTAGAAAAACATCCAAAATCTTATTTGCCAGAATCTCGCAGTATCCATCCGTCCACCCATCACGCTTTCAGTGAGAATGTCTGTTCCCCTTTTCTACTCATTCTTTGGTGAGAACCCGCTTCAGGTGTAGGCTTGGTTTACATATTTTCTTCCCCTCTTTACTCCCCCTCTCATCCTCCCATCCAGCCCATCCCCCTCTCATCTTCCCATCCAGCCCATGTCCTGAGGACTCCGTGTGTCTCCCTGTGTTAGTGTCACAGTGTTAGATTAGAGGACAGGTATAATGTTGAGATTAAAGGTAGAAGCCTGATTATGACCTAATGCTTTATAGTCTGGTGAATCCATTCACCTTATGCTCATACCATGTTTCTCACAATAGACTAGATCCCACAGCTGGTACAACAAATATAGACTGGCTTCACCCTCCAATGAAGCCCCTTGACACTGATCAGTGTGTTGTTTCCTCTTAAGGTTAGAATTAGGGGAAGGTAAACTGATCCTAGATCTGTACATATTGGACTAAATGGAGCTCTTTCAATGTTCTGATCAGGGAGTATGAATAGTAGAATATGGGTTAAAGGTAAACAAATGTTTTTGAAATGTTTTTTCTATATTTTTTTATGTATTGAATTGAATAACTAAGTTCAATGCTTTTTTAGAAGTGTGCACCCTTGTTCTACTACTTGGTCTACAGTCTACAATGCATTTTCTGGGTAAGCACCGTAGCTCATATACAGCTCATTTAACTAAACTCCGGAACAGAATGTTCTGATCAGGATAGGGTGATTCTATGAACCTTATGACTGCTGTCTTCTGGCTCACTATCTGGATTACATTATTTGACCCAAAATACATCCCTCAGCCTCTAGGATCAAATAGGAGAACACCTCCCTCAGCCTCTAGGATCAAATGGGAGAACACCTCCCTCAGCCTCTAGGATCAAATGGGAGAACACCTCCCTCAGCCTTTAGGATCAAATAGGACAACACCTCCCTCAGCCTCTAGGATTAAATAGGAGAACACCTCCCTCAGCCTCTAGGATCAAATGGGAGAACACCTCCCTCAGCCTCTATGATCAAATGGGAGAACACCTCCCTCAGCCTCTAGGATCAAATGGGAGAACACCTCCCTCAGCCTCTAGGATCAAATGGGAGAACACCTCCCTCAGCCTCTAGGCTCAAATAGGAGAACACCTCCCTCAGCCTCTAGGATCAAATGGGAGAACACCTCCCTCAGCCTCTAGGCTCAAATAGGAGAACATCTCCCTCAGCCTCTAGGATCAAATAGGAGAACACCTCCCTCAGCCTCTAGGATCAAATAGGAGAACACCTCCCCCAGCCTCTAGGATCAAATGGGAGAACACCTCCCTCAGCCTCTAGGATCAAATAGGAGAACACCTCCCTCGTGAATTATCGGTGTTATCTTATCTTAGTAGTTATGTCAAGTCCTACTTTTTTTAAATTCTCCCGCTTTTCTGTAATTCTGTAAAATCATGCATTGTAATAGATCAACTCATAGACAGATGGTGGTATTGTATCAGAAGTGTGTAGCGCCCAGGTACTAAAGCAAGTGTCTCTCAACTCCCAACTGTATGCTACTTATAGACCAGCATTCTTCACCGCTGGCCCTTGGCAGCTACAGTGTGTCGGATTTATTTCCTGCCAAGCACCAACACTCCTGATTCTACTAATCATTGGTCATTGGTACATTCATTGAACCAGTGTTAGAATGGTAGAAAACCTGACACCTTTAGCTCTCCAGGACCAGGATGTAAGAACACTGCTGCAGGTCAATACCAGTGGACAGGAGCAGTAGAATGACCTGTATCTCAGAGACTTCCTAGGTTAAAGGGAAGGTCCTGTCAGTGATCAGCTCTTGTGGACCTGTAATTGGCACAAATGAAAGGGGTCCAAATGGCCAAACACTTTGCATGTGAATATCTCTTTATCTGTGTGTGTGCCTGTGTGAGTGTGTACTTGCATGCTTGTATGTGTGTGTGCCTGTGTGAGTCTGTACTTGCATGCTTGTATGTGTGTGTGCCTGTGTGAGTCTGTACTTGCATGCTTGTATGTGTGTGTGCCTGTGTGAGTGTGTACTTGCATGCTTGTATGTGAGTGTGCCTGTGTGAGTCTGTACTTGCATGCTTGTATGTGTGTGTGCCTGTGTGAGTGTGTACTTGCATGCTTGTATGTGTGTGTGCCTGTGTGAGTCTGTACTTGCATGCTTGTATGTGTGTGTGCCTGTGTGTCTGTACTTGCATGCTTGTATGTGTGTGTGCCTGTGTGAGTCTGTACTTGCATGCTTGTATGTGTGTGTGCCTGTGTGAGTCTGTACTTGCATGCTTGTATGTGTGTGTGCCTGTGTGAGTGTGTGTATGACAGTGTGATAAACACCTGCATCTAAATGGGAATGGAATGTATCTCTAAGCCGAGAACCATGGTTTGTTTCATATAGTAATATAAATCAATGTGTAGTTATGAGTTGAAGAACAGTAACCACTACTTTTACTTCACCATTTGGATCATCACTCACATGTTAATGACCGTCATTAAAGCACTATATATTTGCACCACTATCTATTCATTGCTAATTGCTTTGACCTCACTGTCAACATGACTTTGCCAATAAAGTTTGTTAGGTTTGAATAACTAGGTGTGGTTCTTGTTTGCAGGATGTGTGAAATCCAAGCGACCCAAGCCCAGCTCCAAGCCACAGTGTGAAAGTGATACAAACCCTGTGACCAGTGTCTTTGTTCAACACACCAGTCTGTCTTCATGTCAGGGTGTCAGAGCAACAGAACAGAGACATACCTTTACAGCTACTAGGTCTACATGAAACAAACAGCTTGCATTAAAATGTGAAGTTAAGACTGGTTAACCAAGCCAGTAAGGGTTATTCCAAATGGATACAGAGCCTTCAGAAAGTATTCACACCCCTTGACCTTTTTCACATCTTGTTGCATTACAGCCTGAATTCAAAATGGATTAAATAGAGATTGTTTTGTCACTGGCCTACACACAATACCCCATAATGTTAAAGTGGAATTATGTTTGAAATGTTTACAAATTAATTAAATATCCGTTTGAGCATTGAATATCCGTTTGAGTATGGTGAAGTTATTAATTGCACTTTGGATGGTATATCAATACACCCAGTCACTGCAAAGATACAAGTGTCCTTCCTAACTCAGTTGCCAGAGAGGAAGGAAACCTCTCAGGGATTTTACCATAAGGCCAATGGTGACTTTAAAACAGTTACAGAGTTTAATGGCTGTGATAGAAGAAAACTGAGGATGGATCAACAACATTGTAGTTAGTCAACAATACTACCCTAATTGACAGAGTGAAAAGAAGGAAGAATGTACAGGATAAAAAATATTCCAAAACTTGCATCCTGTTTGCAACAAGGCACTAAAAAAATACTGCATATATAAAGCAATTAACTTTTAGTTCTGAATACAAGTAAAAGTTTTACGTTTGGGGCAAATCCAATACAACACAATATTTAGCACCACTCTCCATATTTTCAAGCATATTGGTGACTGCATCATATTGTGGATATGCTAAACAGAATGGAGCAAAACAAAGGCAAAATCCTAGAGGAAAACCTGGTTCAGTCTGCTTTCCACCAGACACTGGGAGATTCATTCACCTTCAGCAAGAAAACCTAAAACACAAGGCCAAATCTCAAAGCTCTTAGACTTACCCAGAAAGACTCACAGCTGTAATCGCTGACAAACGTGATTCTAACATGTATTGACTCATGGGTGTGAATGCTTTAGTAAATGGGATATTTAAGTAATTAATTTTCAATCAATTTGCAAAAACGTCAAAAAACATGTTTTCACTTTGCCATTATGGGGTATTGTTTATAGATGGGTGAAAGAAAATATTGACATAAACCATTTTGAATTCAAGCTGTAACACAAAAAACGTGGAAGAAGTCAAGGTGCATGAGTACTTTCTGAAGGCACCGTCTATACAACCCTTAGCCATTATCTAATGAGCACTCATTTCATACTTTTTAAAAAGTCAGTTGGAGAATTAATCATTTATCAAACACTTTAAACAGCCTTTTCCTGCAATCTAGAGGCATAATCATTATGCTTAATCCTATGTAAAAAAAAAATGTTTAAAAAAAAGTCTATGTTTATGCTATCTAAGCATACCTCTTGAGCTGTCTGTATCCTCCTGACTGGTGGTTCTTTACATACCTCTGAGCTGTCTGTATCCTCCTGACTGGTGGTTCTTTACATACCTCTGAGCTGTCTGTATCCTCCTGACTGGTGGTTCTTTACATACCTCTGAGCTGTCTATACTCCTGACTAGTGGTTCTTTACATACCCCTGAGCTGTCTGTATCCTCCTGACTGGTGGTTCTTTACATACCCCTGAGCTGTCTGTATCCTCCTGACTGGTGGTTCTTTACATACCCCTGAGCTGTCTGTATCCTCCTGACTGGTGGTTCTTTACATACCCCTGAGCTGTGTGTATCCTCCTGACTGGTGGTTCTTTACATACCTCTGAGCTGTCTGTATCCTCCTGACTGGTGGTTCTTTACATACCTCTGAGCTGTCTGTATCCTCCTGACTGGTGGTTCTTTACATACCTCTGAGCTGTCTGTATCCTCCTGACTGGTGGTTCTTTACATACCCCTGAGCTGTCTGTATCCTCCTGACTGGTGGTTCTTTACATACCCCTGAGCTGTCTGTATCCTCCTGACTGGTGGTTCTTTACATACCCCTGAGCTGTCTGTATCCTCCTGACTGGTGGTTCTTTACATACCCCTGAGCTGTCTGTATCCTCCTGACTGGTGGTTCTTTACATAACCCTGAGCTGTCTGTATCCTCCTGACTGGTGGTTCTTTACATACCCCTGAGCTGTCTGTATCCTCCTGACTGGTGGTTCTTTACATACCTCTGAGCTGTCTGTATCCTCCTGACTGGTGGTTCTTTACATACCCCTGAGCTGTCTGTATCCTCCTGACTGGTGGTTCTTTACATACCTCTGAGCTGTCAGTATCCTCCTGACTGGTGGTTCTTTACATACCCCTGAGCTGGCTGTATCCTCCTGACTGGTGGTTCTTTACATACCCCTGAGCTGTCTGTATCCTCCTGACTGGTGGTTCTTTACATACCCCTGAGCTGTCTGTATCCTCCTGACTGGTGGTTCTTTACATAACCCTGAGCTGTCTGTATCCTCCTGACTGGTGGTTCTTTACATACCCCTGAGCTGTCTGTATCCTCCTGACTGGTGGTTCTTTACATACCTCTGAGCTGTCTGTATCCTCCTGACTGGTTGTTCTTTACATACCCCTGAGCTGTCTGTATCCTCCTGACTGGTGGTTCTTTACATACCTCTGAGCTGTCTGTATCCTCCTGACTGGTGGTTCTTTACATACCCCTGAGCTGTCTGTATCCTCCTGACTGGTGGTTCTTTACATACCCCTGAGCTGTCTTTATCCTCCTGACTGGTGGTTCTTTACATACCCCTGAGCTGTCTGTATCCTCCTGACTGGTGGTTCTTTACATACCCCTGAGCTGTCTGTATCCTCCTGACTGGTGGTTCTTTACATACCCCTGAGCTGTCTGTATCCTCCTGACTGGTGGTTCTTTACATACCTCTGAGCTGTCTGTATCCTCCTGACTGGTGGTTCTTTACATACCCCTGAGCTGTCTGTATCCTCCTGACTGGTGGTTCTTTACATACCCCTGAGCTGTCTTTATCCTCCTGACTGGTGGTTCTTTACATACCCCTGAGCTGTCTGTATCCTCCTGACTGGTGGTTCTTTACATACCCCTGAGCTGTCTGTATCCTCCTGACTGGTGGTTCTTTACATACCTCTGAGCTGTCTGTATCCTCCTGACTGGTGGTTCTTTACATACCCCTGAGCTGTCTGTATCCTCCTGACTGGTGGTTCTTTACATACCTCTGAGCTGTCTGTATCCTCCTGACTGGTGGTTCTTTACATACCTCTGAGCTGTCTGTATCCTCCTGACTGGTGGTTCTTTACATACCTCTGAGCTGTCTGTATCCTCCTGACTGGTGGTTCTTTACATACCCCTGAGCTGTCTATCCTCCTGACTGGTGGTTCTTTACATACCCCTGAGCTGTCTGTATCCTCCTGACTGGTGGTTCTTTACATACCTCTGAGCTGTCTGTATCCTCCTGATTGGTGGTTGTTTACATACCCCTGAGCTGTCTGTATCCTCCTGACTGGTGGTTCTTTACATACCCCTGAGCTGTCTGTATCCTCCTGACTGGTGGTTCTTTACATACCCCTGAGCTGTCTGTATCCTCCTGACTGGTGGTTCTTTACATACCCATGAGCTGTCTGTATCCTCCTGACTGGTGGTTCTTTACATACCCCCATACATACCCCTGAGCTGTCTGTATCCTCCTGACTGGTGGTTCTTTACATACCCCTGAGCTGTCTGTATCCTCCTGACTGGTGGTTCTTTACATACCTCTGAGCTGTCTGTATCCTCCTGACTGGTGGTTCTTTACATACCTCTGAGCTGTCTATACTCCTGACTGGTGGTTCTTTACATACCCCTGAGCTGTCTGTATCCTCCTGACTGGTGGTTCTTTACATACCCCATACATACCTCTGAGCTGTCTATACTCCTGACTGGTGGTTCTTTACATACCCCCATACATACCTCTGAGCTGTCTGTATCCTCCTGACTGGTGGTTCTTTACATACCTCTGAGCTGTCTATACTCCTGACTGGTGGTTCTTTACATACCCCTGAGCTGTCTGTATCCTCCTGACTGGTGGTTCTTTACATACCCCTGAGCTGTCTGTATCCTCCTGACTGGTGGTTCTTTACATACCCCTGAGCTGTCTGTATCCTCCTGACTGGTGGTTCTTTACATACCCCCATACATACCCCTGAGCTGTCTGTATCCTCCTGACTGGTGGTTCTTTACATACCCCTGAGCTGTCTGTATCCTCCTGACTGGTGGTTCTTTACATACCTCTGAGCTGTCTGTATCCTCCTGACTGGTGGTTCTTTACATACCTCTGAGCTGTCTGTATCCTCCTGACTGGTGGTTCTTTACATACCCCTGAGCTGTCTATCCTCCTGACTGGTGGTTCTTTACATACCTCTGAGCTGTCTGTATCCTCCTGACTGGTGGTTCTTTACATACCCCTGAGCTGTCTATCCTCCTGACTGGTGGTTCTTTACATACCCCTGAGCTGTCTGTATCCTCCTGACTGGTGGTTCTTTACATACCTCTGAGCTGTCTGTATCCTCCTGACTGGTGGTTCTTTACATACCCCTGAGCTGTCTGTATCCTCCTGACTGGTGGTTCTTTACATACCCCTGAGCTGTCTGTATCCTCCTGACTGGTGGTTCTTTACATACCCCTGAGCTGTCTGTATCCTCCTGACTGGTGGTTCTTTACATACCCCTGAGCTGTCTGTATCCTCCTGACTGGTGGTTCTTTACATACCCCCATACATACCCCTGAGCTGTCTGTATCCGCCTGACTGGTGGTTCTTTACATACCCCTGAGCTGTCTGTATCCTCCTGACTGGTGGTTCTTTACATACCTCTGAGCTGTCTGTATCCTCCTGACTGGTGGTTCTTTACATACCTCTGAGCTGTCTATACTCCTGACTGGTGGTTCTTTACATACCCCTGAGCTGTCTGTATCCTCCTGACTGGTGGTTCTTTACATACCCCCATACATACCTCTGAGCTGTCTATACTCCTGACTGGTGGTTCTTTACATACCCCCATACATACCTCTGAGCTGTCTGTATCCTCCTGACTGGTGGTTCTTTACATACCTCTGAGCTGTCTATACTCCTGACTGGTGGTTCTTTACATACCCCTGAGCTGTCTGTATCCTCCTGACTGGTGGTTCTTTACATACCCCTGAGCTGTCTGTATCCTCCTGACTGGTGGTTCTTTACATACCCCTGAGCTGTCTGTATCCTCCTGACTGGTGGTTCTTTACATACCCCCATACATACCCCTGAGCTGTCTGTATCCTCCTGACTGGTGGTTCTTTACATACCCCTGAGCTGTCTGTATCCTCCTGACTGGTGGTTCTTTACATACCTCTGAGCTGTCTGTATCCTCCTGACTGGTGGTTCTTTACATACCTCTGAGCTGTCTATACTCCTGACTGGTGGTTCTTTACATACCCCTGAGCTGTCTGTATCCTCCTGACTGGTGGTTCTTTACATACCCCCATACATACCTCTGAGCTGTCTATACTCCTGACTGGTGGTTCTTTACATACCCCCATACATACCCCTGAGCTGTCTGTATCCTCCTGACTGGTGGTTCTTTACATACCCCCATACATACCCCTGAGCTGTCTGTATCCTCCTGACTGGTGGTTCTTTACATACCCCCATACATACCTCTGAGCTGTCTATACTCCTGACTGGTGGTTCTTTACATACCCCCATACATACCCCTGAGCTGACTGTATCCTCCTGACTGCTGGTTCTTTACATACCCCTGAGCTGTCTATACTCCTGACTGGTGGTTCTTTACATACCCCTGAGCTGTCTGTATCCTCCTGACTGGTGGTTCTTTACATACCCCTGAGCTGTCTGTATCCTCCTGACTGGTGGTTCTTTACATACCCCTGAGTTGTCTGTATCCTCCTGACTGGTGGTTCTTTACATACCCCCATACATACCCCTGAGCTGTCTGTATCCTCCTGACTGGTGGTTCTTTACATACCCCTGAGCTGTCTGTATCCTCCTGACTGGTGGTTCTTTACATACCTCTGAGCTGTCTGTATCCTCCTGACTGGTGGTTCTTTACATACCTCTGAGCTGTCTGTATCCTCCTGACTGGTGGTTCTTTACATACCCCTGAGCTGTCTATCCTCCTGACTGGTGGTTCTTTACATACCTCTGAGCTGTCTGTATCCTCCTGACTGGTGGTTCTTTACATACCCCTGAGCTGTCTATCCTCCTGACTGGTGGTTCTTTACATACCCCTGAGCTGTCTGTATCCTCCTGACTGGTGGTTCTTTACATACCTCTGAGCTGTCTGTATCCTCCTGACTGGTGGTTCTTTACATACCCCTGAGCTGTCTGTATCCTCCTGACTGGTGGTTCTTTACATACCCCCATACATACCCCTGAGCTGTCTGTATCCTCCTGACTGGTGGTTCTTTACATACCCCTGAGCTGTCTGTATCCTCCTGACTGGTGGTTCTTTACATACCTCTGAGCTGTCTGTATCCTCCTGACTGGTGGTTCTTTACATACCTCTGAGCTGTCTATACTCCTGACTGGTGGTTCTTTACATACCCCCATACATACCTCTGAGCTGTCTATACTCCTGACTGGTGGTTCTTTACATACCCCCATACATACCTCTGAGCTGTCTATACTCCTGACTGGTGGTTCTTTACATACCCCCATACATACCTCTGAGCTGTCTATACTCCTGACTGGTGGTTCTTTACATACCCCCATACATACCTCTGAGCTGTCTGTATCCTCCTGACTGGTGGTTCTTTACATACCTCTGAGCTGTCTATACTCCTGACTGGTGGTTCTTTACATACCCCTGAGCTGTCTGTATCCTCCTGACTGGTGGTTCTTTACATACCCCTGAGCTGTCTGTATCCTCCTGACTGGTGGTTCTTTACATACCCCCATACATACCCCTGAGCTGTCTGTATCCTCCTGACTGGTGGTTCTTTACATACCCCTGAGCTGTCTGTATCCTCCTGACTGGTGGTTCTTTACATACCTCTGAGCTGTCTGTATCCTCCTGACTGGTGGTTATTTACATACCTCTGAGCTGTCTATACTCCTGACTGGTGGTTCTTTACATACCCCTGAGCTGTCTGTATCCTCCTGACTGGGGGTTCTTTACATACCCCCATACATACCTCTGAGCTGTCTGTATCCTCCTGACTGGTGGTTCTTTACATACCCCCATACATACCCCTGAGCTGACTGTATCCTCCTGACTGGTGGTTCTTTACATACCCCTGAGCTGTCTATACTCCTGACTGGTGGTTCTTTACATACCCCTGAGCTGTCTGTATCCTCCTGACTGGTGGTTCTTTACATACCCCTGAGCTGTCTGTATCCTCCTGACTGGTGGTTCTTTACATACCCCTGAGCTGTCTGTATCCTCCTGACTGGTGGTTCTTTACATACCCCCATACATACCCCTGAGCTGTCTGTATCCTCCTGACTGGTGGTTCTTTACATACCCCTGAGCTGTCTGTATCCTCCTGACTGGTGGTTCTTTACATACCTCTGAGCTGTCTGTATCCTCCTGAGTGGTGGTTCTTTACATACATCTGAGCTGTCTGTATCCTCCTGACTGCTGGTTCTTTACATACCCCTGAGCTGTCTATCCTCCTGACTGGTGGTTCTTTACATACCTCTGAGCTGTCTGTATCCTCCTGACTGGTGGTTCTTTACATACCCCTGAGCTGTCTGTATCCTCCTGACTGGTGGTTCTTTACATACCCCTGAGCTGTCTGTATCCTCCTGACTGGTGGTTCTTTACATACCCCTGAGCTGTCTGTATCCTCCTGACTGGTGGTTCTTTACATACCCCCATACATACCCCTGAGCTGTCTGTATCCTCCTGACTGGTGGTTCTTTACATACCCCTGAGCTGTCTGTATCCTCCTGACTGGTGGTTCTTTACATACCTCTGAGCTGTCTGTATCCTCCTGACTGGTGGTTCTTTACATACCCCTGAGCTGTCTGTATCCTCCTGACTGGTGGTTCTTTACATACCCATGAGCTGTCTGTATCCTCCTGACTGGTGGTTCTTTACATACCCCCATACATACCCCTGAGCTGTCTGTATCCTCCTGACTGGTGGTTCTTTACATACCCCTGAGCTGTCTGTATCCTCCTGACTGGTGGTTCTTTACATACCTCTGAGCTGTCTGTATCCTCCTTACTGGTGGTTCTTTACATACCTCTGAGCTGTCTATACTCCTGACTGGTGGTTCTTTACATACCCCTGAGCTGTCTGTATCCTCCTGACTGGTGGTTCTTTACATACCCCCATACATACCCCTGAGCTGTCTGTATCCTCCTGACAGGTGGTTCTTTACATACCCCCATACATACCTCTGAGCTGTCTATACTCCTGACTGGTGGTTCTTTACATACCCCCATACATACCCCTGAGCTGACTGTATCCTCCTGACTGGTGGTTCTTTACATACCCCTGAGCTGTCTGTATCCTCCTGACTGGTGGTTCTTTACATACCCCTGAGCTGTCTATACTCCTGACTGGTGGTTCTTTACATACCTCTGAGCTGTCTATCCTCCTGACTGGTGGTTCTTTACATACCTCTGAGCTGTCTGTATCCTCCTGACTGGTGGTTCTTTACATACCTCTGAGCTGTCTATACTCCTGACTGGTGGTTCTTTACATACCCCTGAGCTGTCTGTATCCTCCTGACTGGTGGTTCTTTACATACCTCTGAGCTGTCTGTATCCTCCTGACTGGTGGTTCTTTACATACCCCCATACATATCCCTGAGCTGTCTGTATCCTCCCCATACATATCCCTGAGCTGTCTGTATCCTCCCCATACATATCCCTGAGCTGTCTGTATCCTCCCCATACATATCCCTGAGCTGTCTGTATCCTCCCCATACATATCCCTGAGCTGTCTGTATCCTCCCCATACATATCCCTGAGCTCTCTGTATCCTCCCCATACATATCCCTGAGCTGTCTGTATCCTCCCCATACATATCCCTGAGCTGTCTGTATCCTCCCCATACATATCCCTGAGCTGTCTGTATCCTCCCCATACATATCCCTGAGCTGTCTGTATCCTCCCCATACATATCCCTGAGCTGTCTGTATCCTCCCCATACATATCCCTGAGCTGTCTGTATCCTCCCCATACATATCACTGAGCTGTCTGTATCCTCCCCATACATATCCCTGAGCTGTCTGTATCCTCCCCATACATATCCCTGAGCTGTCTGTATCCTCCCCATACATATCCCTGAGCTGTCTGTATCCTCCCCATACATATCCCTGAGCTGTCTGTATCCTCCCCATACATATCCCTGAGCTGTCTGTATCCTCCCCATACATATCCCTGAGCTGTCTGTATCCTCCCCATACATATCCCCGAGCTGTCTGTATCCTCCCCATACATATCCCGTCGCCATTATCTAATGAGCACACTTAATAGAGACAAAAAAGTGACCTAATTTTCTATAATTTAGTGGAGTTGCTACAATTCTCTGTCAAATTTTACTACAGGCCAATCAATTGTTTACTGCTGTGTCATTGACTGTATTTATGTTTGCAAATGTCACCATTTCCCAGAGGGGTCTAGGGAACCTGTCAGTCAACAAGGTAGCCCTTCAGGTCAGTCAGCAAGGTAGCCCTACAATTCAGTCAACAAGGTAGACCTTCAGGTCAGTCAACAAGGTAGCCCTACAGGTCAGTCAGCAAGGTAGCCCTTCAGGTCAGTCAGCAAGGTAGCCCTACAATTCAGTCAACAAGGTAGACCTTCAGGTCAGTCAACAAGGTAGCCCTACAGGTCAGTCAGCAAGGTAGCCCTACAAGTCAGTCAGCAAGGTAGCCCTACAGGTCAGTCACCAAGGTAGCCCTACAGGTCAGTCAGCAAGGTAGCCCTACAAGTCAGTCAACAAGGTAGCCCTACAAGTCAGTCAACAAGGTAGCCCTACAAGTCAGTCAACAAGGTAGCCCTACAGGTCAGTCAGCAAGGTAGCCCTAGAGGTCAGTAAGCAAGGTAGCCCTACAAGTCAGTCAACAAGGTAGCCCTACAGGTCAGTCAACAAGGTAGCCCTACAGGTCAGTCAGCATGGTAGCCCTACAAGTCAGTCAACAAGGTAGCCCTACAAGTCAGTCAACAAGGTAGCCCTACAGGTCAGTCAGTAAGGTAGCCCTACAAGTCAGTCAGTAAGGTAGCCCTACAAGTCAGTCAGCAAGGTAGCCCTACAGGTCAGTGAACACGGTAGCCCTACAGGTCAGTCAAAGATATATGCCCTACAGGTTACTGTTATACCAGGTTGGACAATCCTTCAGTGCTAGGTCTACGGAAATGTCACTTTACCACAATAAACACTATAATCACTGCAGTTGTCACACTTTTAAGACTATGTTCCTATACAGTCACTGATTCACACACCCTGAATCTCATGGTCTGTGTGCATGTGTGTGTGTGTGTGTGTGTGTGTGTGTGTGTGTGTGTGTGTGTGTGTGTGTGTGTGTGTGTGTGTGTCTATAGCAGTGTGTTACTTTCACTATGATTCAATTGTTTAGTAGTTCACATTGAAATAGGCTGCCCTGACTCCCTGTCCATCAAGTCTCCCTGTTGTTTGTGGAGATACAGTCCCTGCCCTGTCTTGACAGCATTGTCCTGTGTTCCTTGTCAAATATGTGTGAGCTGAGGATAGTCTGTTGGGCTGTTAGGGAGGGACCTCTGTAGTGCCATGCAAAACTAGCAAGCCGCTGTAGAAGCTATGTAACCCGAGCTAATCTAACCTGCTCCTAGTGCTGCCTGCAGGCCTTAGAGCTAAACTACAGGACCTCATACCTCACCGAACTGGTAGAGCAATCATGTATTTGTTTTGTATGATTGTGTCAGAGGTTGTTTGGATTTGGATTATAGCCTCTATTATGTTAATGCAAAGGAGAATAAGTTGTCAACACAGTCATGTTTGATTTGATCAAGGAGCAATTGAGTTGGCAAGAGAAGAAACGTGTGTAACAGGAGACCCTGAGAGGAAACAGAGGGATTTTTAAAGGGAGTGTAAAAGAAGGGTGGGGAACGAAGGAGAGATATGGAGATCCTGTTCCTTTAATTACCTGCACACAGAGAGAGAGGAGGGGAGAGAAGGGAGAGAGAGAGAGAGAGGGGGGTGAGAGAGAGGATGGGAGAGAAGGGAGAGAGAGAGAGAGGGGGGTGAGAGAGAGAGGGACAGAGAGAGAGAGAGAGAGGAGGGGAGAGAAGGGGAGAGAAGGGAGATAGAGAGAGAGAGAGAGAGACTTGCTATTGAGAAAGGCCGCCGTAGGCAGACATGGCTCTCAAGAGAAGACAGGCTATGTGCTCACTGCCCACAAAATGAGGTGGAAACTGAGCTGCACTTCCTAACCTCATGCCCAATGTATGACCATATTAGAGAGACATATTTCCCCCAGATTACACAGATCCACAAAGAATTCGAAAACAAATCCAATTTTGAAAAACTCCCATATCTACTGGGTGAAATTCCACAGTGTGCCATCACAGCAGCAAGATTTGTGACCTGTTGCCACGAGAAAAGGGCAACCAGTGAAGAACAAACACCATTGTAAATACAACCCATATTTATGCTTATTTATTTTATCTTGTGTCCTTTAACTATTTGTACATTGTATATATATATATATATAATATGACATTTGTAATGTCTTTACTGTTTTGAAACTTCTGTATGTGTAATGTTTACTGTTAATTTTTGTTGTTTTTCACTTTATATATTCACTTTGTATGTTGTCTACCTCACTTGCTTTGGCAATGTTAACACATGTTTCCCATGCCAATAAAGCCCTTGAATTGAATTGAATTGAATTGAGAGAGAGGGACAGAGAGAGAGAGAGAGAGAGAGGGGGGGGGAGAGAGAGAGAGAGAGAGAGAGAGAGAGAGAGAGAGAGAGAGAGAGAGAGACAGAGACAGAGACAGAGACAGAGACACAGAGAGAGGGACAGAGACTGAGACTGAGAGACAGAGACTGAGACTGAGAGACAGAGACAGAGACTGAGAGAGAGAGAAGGGGGGATGGATGAAACAACAGAGTGAGAGAAAAATAATATGAGTGGATGTGAGTGAGTGAGTGAGTGAGTGAGTGAGTGAGTGAGTGAGTGAGTGAGTGAGTGAGTGAGTGAGTGAGTGAGTGAGTGAGTGAGTGACAGATAGAGAAAATAGCTTTATATTCTCAACTAATGAGGCAAGTTGGGTTAGAGAAAGAGAGAGAGAGAGAGTGAGAGAAAAAGAGAGTGTGCGGGCTGAAATTGGGTGTGTCTTTTCAGGATATACTCTCATATGCGGCTGTGTTCGCACCAGTGAGCTCTGCTATCGTGCAAAGGTGCCAGGGGGAGAGGGAAGGGGTGGTAGTTGGCATCCAGGGGCAGACAGGGACTGTTATAGGAGTTATGGGAAGGCAGAGGGAGGCGTGAAGAAAGGAGGAGGCATGGGAGGAAGGGGAGGGGAGACATGGGGGCAGGGAATGGCATAGGATTTAGGGGAAGACATGGGGAGGTTGTGGGAGGAGGGTTGGTGTTAGTTGGCATGGCCAGGGGAGACATTGGAGCAGGAACTGGCATCAGGAAGTCTTTAAGAGGAGTCATAACAACTGCCTCTGTTTTTTAACGAGAGAGAGAGAGAGAGAAGCAGATAGAGAGAGAAGCAGATAGAGAGAGATAGAGAGAGAGAGAGATAGAGAGAGATAGAGAGACAGAGAGACAGAGAGACAGAGAGAGAGAAGCAGATAGAGAGAGAGAGAGAGAGAGAGAGAGAGAGAGAGAGAGAGAGAGAGAGACAGAGAGAGAGAGAGAGAGAGAGAGAGAGAGAGAGAGACAGAGACAGAGACAGAGACAGAGACAGAGACAGAGAGAGAGACATAGACAGAGACAGAGAGAGAGAAGCAGATAGAGAGAGAGAGAGAGAGAGAGAGAGGGAGAGAGAGAGAGAGAGAGAGAGACAGAGACAGAGACAGAGACAGAGACAGAGACAGAGAGAAGGAGATAGTGTTGAAGTGGACACGGGGGCAGACAAGGACAGTAAGTTCGTATGATTTATACAACAGATTCTTTAAATTGTTGGTTGGTTTGACTGAAGAAATGTACAAAAAAAGAAGGAAGAGGAAAAAGAGAGAACAGCAGTAGAGAGAGAGTGAGAATGAGAAGGAGAGAGAAAAATGGGAGTTAGAGAAAGGGAGGGAAGGAGGGACAGAGGGAGGGGAGGATAGTTGTAGTTTTCCACAATGAGAGAGGAGCGAGAGAGAGAGAGAGAGGGAGAAAAAAAGCCCTTGAATTGAATTGATTTGAGAGAGAAAGAGAGAGAGAGGAAGCTGACAGAGTCTCAGTCCCTGCACACAAATATACCTTGGCCTGTTTACCAACAAAAGGCAACCACCATGACTACCGTGACTCATTCATGACTCATACCACATGGATGTGGCCGGACATATACTGTTCACCAAGGCACATTGCAGGCAGGTATACACACAAACACACTATAATATATGCCATTTAGCAGCACGGAGCACAGACATACAGACACACACACACACACAGACACACACACACACACACACACACACACACACACACACACACACACACACACACACACACACACACACACACACACACACACACACACACACACTGTACAAAACATACACAATAGTGTCATCAATATAACTTGCTACCTTGTCCCTCCTTTTCAATAAACATTACCATGTTTTACCAACATTACCATCTCTCCACTGTGTGTGTACGCTCTAGTGTTTATGAGTACTTAGAGAGGGCAGAGCAAAATTGACTTTAGCCTTAATGTGTGTGTGTATGTGTGTGTGTGTGTGTGTGTGCGTGTGTGTGTGTGTGAGTCCTATAGCCTAAAGTAATATATCTTCTACATGGGCCTGCTCCTACCTAACTTTCTGATTTGGTCCTGCCATACATACCTCCACGTACGTTACGGTCACATGACACAGGCCTCCTAATTGTCCCTAGAATTGCTAAGAAAACAGCTGGAGGCAGGGCTTTCTCCTATATATATATATATATATATATATATATATAGAGCTCCATTTTTATGGAACGGTCTGCCTAACCATGTGAGAGACGCAGACTCAGTCTCGACCTTTAAGTCTTTACTGAAGACTCATCTCTTCAGTGGGTCATATGATTGAGTGTAGTTTGGCCCAGGAGTGGGAAGGTGAACGGAAAGGCTCTGGAGCAACGAACCGCCCTTGCTGTCTCTGCCTGGCCGGTTCCCCTCTTTCCACTGGGATTCTCTGCCTCTAACCCTATTACAGGGGCTGAGTCACTGGCTTACTGGTGCTCTTCCATGCCGTTCCTAGGAGGGGTGCGTCACTTGAGTGGGTTGACTCACTGACGTGATCTTCCTGTCCGGGTTGGCGCCCCCCTTGGGTTGTGCCATGGCGGAGATCTTTGTGGGCTATACTCGGCCTTGTCTCAGGATGGTAAGTTGGTGGTTGAAGATATCCCTCTAGTGGTGTGGGGGCTGTGCTTTGGCAAAGTGGGTGGGGTTAACTTAACTGAGTTTATTCTACTGACTCCACCCACTGCCCCCACCCCTCTCCCTCCCTCCCTCCCTCCCTCTCTCTCTCTCTGTCTATCTCTCTTTCTCTGTCTATCTCTCTCTCTCTCTCTATCTCTCTCTCTCTCCCTCTCACTCTCTCTCTGTCTATCTCTCTCTCGCTCGCTCTCTCCCTCTCCCTCTCCCTCTCTCTCTCTCCCTCTCTCTCTCTCTCTCTCTCTCTCTCTCTCGCTCTCTCTCTCTCTCTCACTCTCTCTCCTCCCTCTTTCTCTCTAGAGGTAGAGGGCTAATAACATCGTATCCATAGAAATGATTTATTCAACCCCTCCCCCATGTAGCACTATAACAACTAGCATAGAGCTGCCACTTAATCACTGTGACCATAGCAGCTGTACACACACACACATACACACACACACACACACACACACACACACACACACACACACACACACACACACACACACACACACACACACACACACACACCATCATGGCATCATATATCGTTCTCTCCCAATCAAATATTTAAAAAGCTAATACAAACACACAACCATACTCCCTTTACACAGACACAGTTTATCATTGTCAGGACACACACACACACACACACACACACACACACACACACACACTCACTCACTCACTCACTCACTCACACACACACACACACACACACACACACACACACACACACACACACACACTCACTCACTCACTCACTCACTCACACACACACACACACACACACACACACACACACACACACACACACACACACACACACACACACAAGACTGATTGTAGAACTACAGTGGTACTAAATGACCGGCACTATCTTGCCTTGTTGCCTCTCTACTGTAAAGTCTTGTGTGTGGTGTGTTTCCCATGAGATAAAGGATAAATAAGCAGTGCTTGACTTGGGCAGGAGCTCACCGTAGCTGAGTACCAGCACCTCAAGTTCTTTTCTGCTTGAGCTCCTGTTCCTCTTATAGAATATTATCTCAAAAGTATTGTGGAGCTCCTGCACCTAAATATAAACAGTACCGCCAACCAAAATGATTACCGGAACCAATTTCAGTCCATGTCAAGCACCGTAAATAAGTCACACCACCGTGTGTGATGCCTCTGCTCACAGGATGTTGTGTGTGATGCCTCTGCTCACAGGATGTTGTGTGTGATGCCTCTGTTCACAGGATGTTGTGTGTGTGATGCCTCTGTTCACAGGATGTTGTGTGTGATGCCTCTGCTCACAGGATGTTGTGTGTGATGCCTCTGCTCACAGGATGTTGTGTGTGATGCCTCTGTTCACAGGATGTTGTGTGTGATGCCTCTGTTCACAGGATGTTGTGTGTGTGATGCCTCTGTTCACAGGGTGTTGTGTGTGTGATGCCTCTGTTCACAGGATGTTGTGTGTGATGCCTCTGTTCACAGGATGTTGTGTGTGTGATGCCTCTGTTCACAGGATGTTGTGTGTGTGATGCCTCTGTTCACAGGATGTTGTGTGTGTGATGCCTCTGCTCACAGGATGTTGTGTGTGTGATGCCTCTGTTCACAGGATGTTGTGTGTGTGATGCCTCTGCTCACAGGGTGTTGTGTGTGTGATGCCTCTGTTCACAGGATGTTGTGTGTGTGATGCCTCTGTTCACAGGATGTTGTGTGTGTGATGCCTCTGTTCACAGGATGTTGTGTGTGTGATGCCTCTGTTCACAGGATGTTGTGTGTGTGATGCCTCTGCTCACAGGATGTTGTGTGTGATGCCTCTGTTCACAGGATGCTGTGTGTGATGCCTCTGCTCACAGGGTGTTGTGTGTGTGATGCCTCTGTTCACAGGATGTTGTGTATGATGCCTCTGTTCACAGGATGTTGTGTGTGATGCCTCTGTTCACAGGATGTTGTGTGTGTGATGCCTCTGTTCACAGGATGTTGTGTGTGATGCCTCTGTTCACAGGATGTTGTGTGTGTGATGCCTCTGCTCACATGGTGTTGTGTGTGTGATGCCTCTGCTCACAGGGTGTTGTGTGTGTGATGCCTCTGCTCACAGGGTGTTGTGTGTGTGATGCCTCTGCTCACAGGGTGTTGTGTGTGTGATGCCTCTGCTCACAGGGTGTTGTGTGTGTGATGCCTCTGCTCACAGGATGTTGTGTGTGTGATGCCTCTGCTCACAGGGTGTTGTGTGTGTGATGCCTCTGTTCACAGGGTGTTGTGTGTGTGATGCCTCTGCTCACAGGGTGTTGTGTGTGTGATGCCTCTGTTCACAGGGTGTTGTGTGTGTGATGCCTCTGTTCACAGGGTGTTGTGTGTGTGATGCCTCTGTTCACAGGGTGTTGTGTGTGTGATGCCTCTGCTCACAGGATGTTGTGTGTGTGATGCCTCTGCTCACAGGGTGTTGTGTGTGTGATGCCTCTGTTCACAGGGTGTTGTGTGTGTGATGCCTCTGTTCACAGGGTGTTGTGTGTGTGATGCCTCTGCTCACAGGATGTTGTGTGTGTGATGCCTCTGCTCACAGGGTGTTGTGTGTGTGATGCCTCTGTTCACAGGGTGTTGTGTGTGTGATGCCTCTGCTCACAGGGTGTTGTGTGTGTGATGCCTCTGTTCACAGGGTGTTGTGTGTGTGATGCCTCTGTTCACAGGGTGTTGTGTGTGTGATGCCTCTGTTCACAGGGTGTTGTGTGTGTGATGCCTCTGTTCACAGGGTGTTGTGTGTGTGATGCCTCTGTTCACAGGGTGTTGTGTGTGTGATGCCTCTGTTCACAGGGTGTTGTGTGTGTGATGCCTCTGTTCACAGGGTGTTGTGTGTGTGATGCCTCACCCGTTGTGTTGTGTGTGTCTGTCTGTGTTTGTATGAATGTGTAGTTTCACAAGGCATGTCACCTGTAGTCTCTAGATGACCACGCTAAACAGAACAAAAGTGTGAGCGTGTATATAGAAAAGCACTTTAACTATTTGTTAGTCAGGTCATCCTCAGATTTGATGTGGTTTACATATATATTCAATCAACCCCCCCCCTAAAAAGTCAGATTTTATACTTAGTAATGTTCACAGTTTCCCTGAGGGGTGTATGGAGCCAGTCATCCAATAAGGTAGCCCTACAGGTTAGCTTGGCCAGTTTGGAGAACGCTGCAGTTTTACCACATTCTTCTTAAATGAAAAGTTGTAAAATGAATAACTCCAGTCAGAATAAGAGGTATTTACGCTCATTCAAAGACATTAGACATATGCAGGGATTTCTCCTCTCTGTATGTTTTCTGTTGGTGTTTTTTTATAGGGGAAGTCCAGGAAGAACCAGAGCAAAATGGTGGATTGGTTACAATGGTGATACATTGATGTGAAGTAATTATTAACTTTAGATAATATATATGCCTATTATAATTAGTTCAGTAACTAGTTCACATGAAGAAGAGAACAGAACATTGCAGTTTCCATTTCCATCAGATAAAGAGGGACAAGGAGAGGAAAGGGAAGGGGAGAGTGGGGTGTGGTAATCAATGTTTAAAACCAACAGCCCATCCCTCTCTTCCTCACTCCCTCTCTCTCTCTTTCTCTGACTGTCCAACTCCTCGCACAACTTCGGTGAGTGAAAACTAAACCTAGTAAAACGTGTACCTGAGTGCCTCGCTGATAAAAACCTTCAGTTTGTTTTAGCTGTGTTTATTTATGATGTGTTAGATGTGCCAAATTATACTTTCTCATCTGGTGGTTTACAACATTTATTTCTAATTGTGTGTAGTTTAATGTTTTATACTTGACTGCAAAAGTATGAATGACTTCAGGGTGTGCTTTGCAACAGTTAGTAAGCGCCTGTCCACACTGTTTATGATCTTGAGCCAAGCTCTGCGGAGGCATAACTCTGTCTGCCTTTCCATTCAAACATGTGTGGGTGCTACTCAGAGCACTACGCAGTTTAGATGAAAGAATCTCTCTTCTCTTCCTCCTCCTCCTCCCCTCTCTCTCTCCCTCCCTCAATCCTTCCCTAGTGCAGAACACTACCTCTTTCTATCCTCCACACCCCCCCTCTCTCTTTTGCTCTCTCTGTCCTTACCATAAACTCTCTCTCCCCTCGCTCTGACCATTCTGTGAGTAGAGTGTTTCTAGTTATCAGATGGGCAGTCAGAGGGGTGGTAAGAAGGTGTGTCTGGTTGGATGCCTGCTGGTCCTGGGGCAGCTGACAGTGACTCAGAGAGAGATCAGTGGAGTCCACCACAGTGACTGGGGTTGTTCCTTACAACTATAATGTTGTGCTTACCATGTTCGTACTGTATGGTTGCTTCAACGTCCTTATTTGACCGCACTTACTGCAAGTCACACTGGAGAGGAGGGTCAGATAAATGAGAGATTTACATTACAGACACTTCCTTAAACTCAGAAGCTTCACACCACCTTGACTACGGGTAGGTAGAGAAAGAGAGAAGAGAGAGAGCAACGTCTCTACATAGTGGTGAGATATGTGAAGGGACAGAGTGAAGAGACACACCTTAAGCAAACTAGATAGAAAGAGGGTGGAGACAGGTGAGGGGTGGGGGAGGTGCTGGGATTTCTATGTTATCGTTTGCCTGAAATTACCTACGCGCCTTTCTGCCTGCCCACCAATTTCCTACAATCTGTATTTTTGTCTATGTGTCTGTCCCTCTCTCTCTATATATATATATATACTTCTCTCTTTCTCTCCTTAAAATCCCCCTGAGTTAATGAGATAGACATGCAAGGGCGTTGGCTAGAGCCATGTTTGTTTGTGTTTAAACAACTCAGCCCCCTCTTCTCTTCCGTTCTCCCCTCCATATCCGCCTCTCTCTCTCTTCCTTCTCTCGCCGCCTCTCTCCCTATGTCCTCATCTCTTACCTCTGTCCCTCTCTAATTGTCTCTGTTGCGTTGCTCTCCATCTCTCCTCCCCCTCTCTTTCTCTTCTTTTGTGGTAGAGATGTAGAACCTGTTTGTAGTAGTGGGGTGTGGTGTGTGTGTAGTTAAGTCTTTGCTTCGTGTGCAACAACCGTTAATATTCTTTAAACCCTCTATTCAACCTGAACCTTATGTTTAAACATGATTAAACCAGTGCCAACATGACTTTATTTCCCAGACATTTATGGAGTGGTGACCCGGATGTAAGATAACATAGATTTGAATTGGATTTTTCAGTCAACAATGAGACATTTATCCATTTAACTTAGTTTCTGTGATTTCAAATTTCAAAAAGTCAAATAATTCAACTAATGTTGATAATATCAGATGTATTATACTGTGAATACAGAGTAACCAAACATTCCTCTCTCTGTGCGTGGACATCATGTCCACTAGCATCCTGCTATCATAATAAAACATTGATAATTCTCTCTCTCTCTCTCTCTCTCACTCTCTCTCACACTCTCTCTCTCGTAGTCACCATGTCAAAGGTCCAGCAGGGTATGGCATTGCTCATCTCAGCCTTCCACAAGTACTCTGGCAAGGAGGGCGACAAGACGACCCTGAGCAAGGGAGAACTCAAAGATCTGCTCAATGCTGAGCTTGGAGAGATCATGGGGGTGAGTGGATCCTAGGAACAGTTCAGTTCAATCATGCTTTATTAGCAGCACGACCAAATACAATACTGCTAAAGACAGACACTATTGAAATATTGAATTGCTTGGAACATCACAAACACATGACCCACCTCATCCAATAGAATAACTTAATCTCTCACACCTTTATAAACACATAACGACTGTATGGATTCTAGTTTGAACTTCTGAAATCAAAGTCTCACCCATTACCTTTCTCTCTCTCTGATCATTATAACAGAAAAACACTGACCAGGCAAAGGTTGACAAGATCTTCAAAGATCTGGACGCTAACTCAGATGGCATTGTGGACTTCCAGGAGTACGTCACACTGGTGGCATGCCTGACCATGGTGTGCAATGAGTTCTTCACCAAGAAGTGAAACAGCTCCCCCTGCCCACTCTCCACAGAACAGCAGCTCTTGCTCCATGAGTGAATTCATGATAAGATTAGCAAGATCCTCAATGCAGGTTCAGAGGGACAGAGATGCAGGTTTACACACATACACAAAAAAAGGGTTGGGTTGATTATACACACCACACATAGACAGGTGGACACAGACACTGACCTGTACACATACAGACATATAGGCTACAATCTCATGAGATGGAGAGGAAGCTCTTTGTTTTGTTTAAAGTGAAAAACAAAATAAACTATTTTAATATGTTTGGAAGAAAGCTGACTTATCATTTGTGCAGGTGTGTGTGTGTTTGTGCATGTGTGATTGTGTTTGTGTATGTGTAATTGGCTGTGTATGTCCTAAATAGGATATAGCAAGCCTTTGTTTTCAGACACCTGGTGAAATAATAAAATTGTTGATTATGTCAACGTAACCCAAAACATTAAATTAAATTAGGGGTTTAAGGCATACCCTATATTTGACTACTTAATTACGTCACAATATTGTTATCTACTCCAGAGCCAGTAAGAATACAGGAAGTCAGCTGTTACTGTGAAGGTTCAATAGAGCCACATATAGAGCCATCTCCAAGATGAAGCCTCCTACCCAGCAACATGAAACAACAAAGATAATATCCAAATAATGACACTGTATCGCAGGTCTCCATAGAGAACATATTGGACAATACTGAAGATGAAAATTAAGATTAGCCGTAGTCCAGCAATCGCCTAGTCTTAGATTAAATCTGCCGTAGAGTCCACTATGTCCACCACTACTATGGAGAACGTCCATGTCAAATTCAACTGATGAGAATTGAAACTGACTGACACAACTCTGGTGTCATTAAAAATAACATTTAGGCCTACAGTAATCCAGGGTACTTGATATGTGAGTGTGAGACTAGAAGGTGGATGTTGTTGTGCTCCAGCTCAGTGCAGGGAGCCGGAGCACAGGAGACCGACAGGGCCGAGTGAGGCCAGGAAAGAGTGAGGCTGTTCTGAGCTGAGCTCTTGGCTGTTCTCTCATCCATCAAGGTTTCGGCCAGAACATCTGAGCAGAACCACCAGTGGGTTCTCATTACTGTTTGTGTGTGTGTGTGTGTGTGTGTGTGTGTGTGTGTGTGTGTGTGTGTGTGTGTGTGTGTGTGTGTGTGTGTGTTCATTATACAGAGTATTGTATTTTATATGTCATCTTTGGAGGGAGCTGAACGTCCGTGTTGCCCAGCAACAGCCCCAAAACATCACTGCTCTAGAGGAGACCTGCATGGCGGAATGGGCCAAAATACCAGCAATAGTGTGAAAACCTTGTGAAGACTTACAGAAAACGTTTGACCTCTGTCATTGCCAACAAAGGGTATATAACAAAGTATTTGTCTGTCATAGTTGAAGTGTACCTGTGATGAAAATTACAGGCATCTCTCATCTTTTTAAGTGGGAGAACTTGCACAATTGGTGGCTGACTAAATACTTTTTTGCCCCACTGTATACTGTTCACCACGGCACATTGCAGGCAGGTATACACACAAACACACTATAATATATGCCATTTAGCAGCACGGAGCACACACACACACACACACACACACACACACACACACACACACACACACACACACACACACACACACACACACACACACACACGGTCCTGAGGTTGGCACCAGACTGGTTGTAGAGGAACATTTTCCCACAACACATCCCAAGTGTAGTGGATGTTTAGTAAACCATGTCCATTGACACATTGACAGCAGTTAACAGTAATGTTACCATGTCATATTTTTCTACTGACGAAACCAAGACCAGTCTAGGATATCTGACTGTCAGTGCTAGTTGTCTGAGAAGGTTGTACAGGGTAACAGCCTGAACAGAGCAGCAGACCAGACTGGTAGTGTTTACAGCATTCCTGTGGTCAGCTGTGTTCCGGTCATACTCTTTTAGTTCATTGTAGTTCTATGCTGTGGTGGGTGGCAGTTGGATTATTTGCTTTCTGCTTGTTTCCCTTCTGTACAGTTACCATGGCTACCCTACCTGGGTTCTATCTTTGACAGGAAGGATCTATGTTTTCTGTTTGTAACATGTTGTTTTTGTTTTAATGGAACAGAAATGTCGTTGATAGTTTCTGAGTGCCAGGGTAGCTCAGCTGAAATATGTGTTTTCAATGTGTTTAACCCATAAAGTGTTTAATCCATGGATTTCTCCACTTCATGGGTGGTACTGTATTACGGTATTCCACTACTGTTACGTTCCTGGCAGCCCAGAAGGGTCCCACCCTGGAATTCAAATCCTTGCTGTTTCATGTCTAAACATCAACCAGTCTCAACCCCAAATCACATGAATGTCCTGAATGCGTGTGCGTGTGTGTGTGTGTTTCTGTGTGTCTGCTAGCGTGTGTGTTTCTGTGTGTCTGCTTGTGTGTGTGTGTGTGTGTGTGTGTGTGTGTGTGTGTGTTTGTGTGTGTGTGTGTGTGTGTGTGTGTGTGTGTGTGTGTGTGTGTGTGTGTGTGTGTGTGTGTGTGTGTGTGTGTGTGTGTGTGCTTGTCTCTCTTTGAAATGTTTCCTGGGGCTATAATCTTGGAGAGAGTGAGTGAGAAAGAGCCCGTGTGTCACGCCCTGACCTTAGAGATCATTATTTATTCTCTATGTTTGGTTAGGTCAGGGTGTGACTCGGGTGGGAGAATCTATGTTTTCTATTTCTTTGTTGTTTTTGCCTAGTGTGGTTCCCAATCAGAGGCAGCTGTCTATCGTTGTCTCTGATTGGGGATCATATCTAAGTTGTGATTTTCCGTTTGGGTTTTGTGGCGAGTTATTTTCTGTTTAGCTGTTTTGTTACCTGACAGAACTGTGTGCTTTCGTTTTTCTACTTTGTTATTATGTTGCGGTGTTCAGTTTATTAAAAATCATGAACGTCTACCACGCTGCACCTTGGTCTCCTGATGAGTACCAGTGTTATAGATACAATAATGGCACCAAGAACTTAGTTGATTTTAATGGCTGTAAGGCAATAGCTAATGTGACTGACTTAGGTTTGGAAGTACAGGAGAAGATTCTCAACCTCACAGCACCTATAACTGATGTATGGTGGGCTTGTACCAGCAAAGGACGCATAAGATAGACACTACCAAAAGGGTGGTTAGGAACTTGCGCCCCGGTGTTATTGGTCCAACCAGTTCAAGTTAGTCATCAGAGGCCAGTTATAGAAGGCTAAAGTAGGCACAGGAGGACTTATGAATGTAGAATGATAGGGGTTCATTGTTGTCGGTTTATTCCTAATAATACAGCTCCAGATGGATCAGTGACCAAGGCCCTGGCCGGTTTAACCACATTGGCTAACGAGTTAGCGGAGAACTCTGGGGTGGATACCTCACTAACTGGGTGTTTCGACAGTATGTTTGGAAAAATGTTATAATTACCGTGTTATGAGCTGCTTCACCTGTTGGTGTTGTGTGGTTGCTGTGTGATTCCGTGTGTGAAAGGTTTCATTACCAGGACTCTAGAGAGATTGATGACGCAACAAATGATGAGGTACGGACCGATTCTGAGCTCCGACCGGTGGGATGAGAACTACATGCCTCCAGGCCTAGTAGATGGCTCCGATTCTTTCAACCATGTTGGATGAGACTATCTTCAATGTTTAGACAGACTGTTTATTTAATAAAGATTGGATATAGGCCTAGAACAGTCGTTGATGAGTATATGATGTAAATACATGTATAGGTTTTGTTTGCTTTTGTGTGACATTTATATAATTCCAAAAGAAGGTTGACGAAAAAGTGTGTAATATTTAGTCAAAGGGTGGATTCATAAGGGAATTTATATGTTTAAAGTAATGACTAAAGGATTCCACCCTGAAATCATATTGTATGAAATGTGTTAGTAATCATAATTCCATAAAATGTGTGACTAGAACATTGTTGTTGTGTAGTGGTGTGAGAGTTGAGAAATCAAAGGACAACAGGAAAGAGGCCCCTCTTATCTGGGGAGGAAAAGAACGGCGAGAAACTGCCAAGGATGATAGAAAAGTGATAAACTTGTGTGTGTGTGTGTGTGTGTGTGTGTCACAAACCGGCTCAAAGCCGTAACAAAAGGGAGACAACGTGGAGATAAGGAGTAACAAAATATATATTTATTAACCTTTTGTAACTAGGGGCAGTATTTTCATTTTTGGATAAAAAACGTTCCCGTTTTAAATGGGATATTTTGTCACAACAAGATGCTCGACTATGCATATAATTGACAGCTTTGGATAGAAAACACTGACGTTTCCAAAACTGCAAAGATATTGTCTGTGAGTGCAACAGAACTGATGTTACAGGCGAAACCCAGATAAACATCCAACCAGGAAGTGCCCCATATTTTGAAAGCCCTGCATGCCAATGACTCCTTATATGGCTGTGATTGCGCTACGAATGAGCTTACGCTTTCTAAGTATTCCCCAAGGTGTCTACAGCATTGTGACGTCTTTTTACGCATTTATGTTGAAGAATAGCCGTAAGGGACCACATTGAGCAAGTGGTCACATGATGGCTCCCGCAGAAAATCTTGCGTAAAGTACACAAGTAGCCATTTTTCCAATCGCTTCTTATGAGAAACCAATTGTCCCGGTGGATATTTTATTGAATAGATATGCGAAAAACACCTGGAGGATTGATTCTAAACAACGTTTGCCATGTTTCTGTCGATATTATGGAGCTAATTTGGAAAAAAGTTTGTCGTTGTAAATGACTGCATTTTCCGGTCGATTTCCCAGCCAAACGTGAACAAACAGAGCTATTTCGCCTACAAAAATAATATTTTGGGAAAAAAGGAACATTTGCTATCTAACTGGGAGTCTCCGGAGTGAAAACATCCAAAGTTCTTCAAAGGTAAATTATTTAATTTGATTGCTTTTCTTATTTGTGAAAATGTTGCCTGCTGGTAGCAGAACCTAGCATAGCATTATGCCATGATAAACTTACACAAATTCTTGTCTAGCGTTGGCTGTAAAGCATATTTTTTAAATCTGTGATTAACAAAAGGCTAAGCTGTGTCTCAATTTCATTTGTGATTTTCATGAATAGGAACATTTTCTAGGGATATTTATGGCCGCTGCGTTATGCTAATTAGTTTGAGGCTATGATTACGCTCCCGCATGCGGGATGTAATCCGAGATGGCATAGCAGTTCAGACGTCTTTTGTCCTCGTCTTGTCGTGTCCTGTATATATATATATTTACAACATTTTCCATCAACTCATCTTCAAAACACTCTCCTGCAACCCGCCTCACCAATTTATATTTATAAATAAGTATTATTTACCTCAAATCTGCAATCCTCCAAGAAGCTAGCCAGAAGCTAGCCCAGAAGCTAATCCAGAAGCTAATCAGAAGCTAGTTCAGAAGCTAGTTAGCTTCTTTACTGGCAAATCGTTAGTATTCAGCTAACCACGGTTTGTGGTCATCAGCTATCCTTTAGCTCGAAAATCTATCGCCAGTTTTGTACGGCGCAGCGCGGCTCGGAACGGAACATACCGGACCAATTTTTCTCTCCGTGTCCCTGGATTTCAACTGCTCTCTGGACATTCATACCCGGATCTCACAGCTAGCTAGCTGCTATCCGCGTGACTCGGCTTTCGTCGATTCCGGAGCAAACATCAATTACTCCGGAGCTAGCCAGCTCCGTCAATCACTCCTGAGTTCCATCAATCACTCCTGGGCTGCATTCACCTATCCGGACCCGTTTTACTGCCTACGCGGAGCCCCACCGGGCCTTCACAACTGGACTGCCGACGTTATCTACCCGAAGGATATCCGGCTGGCTCCTCCGTCGCGACGTTACCTGAACGCCCATCTGCGGCCTGCTAACCGTTAGCTGTCTTACCGGCTGCTCTCAGAATAGACAATCTGAGAATTTTTTAATTTTTATTATTATAATGTTTCTTCTTGGGCCTCTATAACTATATCTATTGTTTTTATTTTTTTGCTGTTGTGTGATTTGGATTAATCCCCTCTACCACACGGAACCCCACTAATCTACTGACGGAACGCAAGAGGTGGCTAACAACAGACCTCCATCCTATGCTAGCTTGCTACCGGTGGCCTGGCTAGCTGTCTAAATCGCCATGACCCCCAACCAACCTCTCCACTCACTGGACCCTTTTGATCACTCGACTAAGGATGCCTCTCCTTAATGTCAATATGTCTTGTCCATTGCTGTTCTGGTTAGTGTTTATTGGCTTATTTCACTGTAGAGCCTCTAGTCCTGCTCACTATACCTTATCCAACTTATTAGTTCCACCACCCACACATGCAATGACATCTCCTGGTTTCAATGATGTTTCTAGAGACAATATCTCTCTCTTCATCACTCAATACCTAGGTTTACCTCCACTGTATTCACATCCTACCATACCTTTGTCTGTACATTATACCTTGATGCTATTTTATCGCCCCCAGAAACCTCCTTTTACTCTCTTCCAGACGTTCTAGACGACCAATTCTTATTGCTTTTAGCCGCACCCTTATTCTTCTCCTCCTATGTTCCTCTGGCGATGTAGAGGTGAATCCAGGCCCTGCAGTGCCTAGCTCCACTCCTATTCCCCAGGCGCTCTCTTTTGATGACTTCTGTAACCGTAATAGCCTTAGTTTCATGCATGTTAACATTAGAAGCCTCCTCCCTAAGTTTGTTCTATTCACTGCTTTAGCACACTCTGCCAACCCAGATGTTCTAGCTGTGTCTAAATCCTGGCTTAGGAAGACCACCAAAAATTCAGAAATTTTAATTCCAAACTACAACATTTTCAGACAAGATAGAACTGCCAAAGGGGGCGGTGTTGCAATCTACTGCAAAGATAGCCTGCAGAGTTCTGTCCTACTATCCAGGTCTGTACCCAAACAATTTGAACTTCTACTTTTAAAAATCCACCTCTCTAAAAACAAGTCTCTCACCGTTGCCGCCTGCTATAGACCACCCTCTGCCCCCAGCTGTGCTCTGGACACCATATGTGAACTGATTGCCCCCCATCTATCTTCAGAGCTCGTGCTGCTAGGCGACCTAAACTGGAACATGCTTAACACCCCAGCCATCCTACAATCTAAACTTGATGCCCTCAATCTCACAGAAATTATCAATGAACCTACCAGGTACCCCCCCAAAGCCTTAAACACGGGCACCCTCATAGATATCATCCTAACCAACTTCCCCTCTAAATACACCTCTGCTGTCTTCAACCAAGATCTCAGCGATCACTGCCTCATTGCCTGCATCCGTAATGGGTCAGCGGTCAAACGACCTCCACTCATCACTGTAAAACGCTCCCTGAAACACTTCAGCGAGCAGGCCTTTCTAATCGACCTGGCCAGGGTATCCTGGAAGGATATTGATCTCATCCCGTCAGTAGAGGATGCCTGGATATTTTTTTTAAATGCCTTCCTAACCATCTTAAATAAACATGCCCCATTCAAGAAATTTAGAACCAGGAACAGATATAGCCCTTGGTTCTCCCCAGACCTGACTGCCCTTAACCAACACAAAAACATCCTATGGCGTTCTGCATTAGCATCGAACAGCCCCCGTGATATGCAGCTGTTCAGGGAAGCTAGAAACCGTTATACACAGGCAGTTAGAAAAGCCAAGGCTAGCTTTTTCAAGCAGAAATTTGCTTCCTGCAACACTAACTCAAAAAAGTTCTGGGACACTGTAAAGTCCATGGAGAATAAGAACACCTCCTCCCAGCTGCCCACTGCACTGAAGATAGGAAACACTGTCACCCCTGATAAATCCACCATAATTGAGAATTTCAATAAGCATTTTTCTACGGCTGGCCATGCTTTCCACCTGGCTATTCCTACCCCGGTCAACAGCACTGCACCCCCAACAGCAACTCGCCCAAGCCTTCCCCATTTCTCCTTCTCCCAAATCCATTCAGCTGATGTTCTGAAAGAGCTGAAAAATCTGGACCCCTACAAATCAGCCGGGCTAGACAATCTGGACCCTTTCTTTCTAAAATTATCTGCCAAAATTGTTGCCACCCCTATTACTAGCCTGTTCAACCTCTCTTTCGTGTCGTCTGAGATTCCCAATGATTGGAAAGCAGCTGCGGTCATCCCCCTCTTCAAAGGGGGGGACACTCTTGACCCAAACTGCTACAGACCTATATCTATCCTACCATGCCTTTCTAAGGTCTTCGAAAGCCAAGTCAACAAACAGATTACCGACCATTTCGAATCTCACCATACCTTCTCTGCTATGCAATCTGGTTTCAGAGCTGGTCATGGGTGCACCTCAGCCACGCTCAAGGTCCTAAACGATATCTTAACCGCCATCGATAAGAAACATTACTGTGCAGCCGTATTCATTGATCTGGCCAAGGCTTTCGACTCTGTCAATCACCACATCCTCATCGGCAGACTCGACAGCCTTGGTTTCTCAAATGATTGCCTCGCCTGGTTCACCAACTACTTCTCTGATAGAGTTCAGTGTGTCAAATCGGAGGGTCTGCTGTCCGGACCTCTGGCAGTCTCTATGGGGGTGCCACAGGGTTCAATTCTTGGACCGACTCTCTTCTCTGTATACATCAATGAGGTCGCTCTTGCTGCTGGTGAGTCTCTGATCCACCTCTACGCACACGACACCATTCTGTATACTTCCGGCCCTTCTTTGGACACTGTGTTAACAACCCTCCAGGCAAGCTTCAATGCCATACAACTCTCCTTCCGTGGCCTCCAATTGCTCTTAAATACAAGTAAAACTAAATGCATGCTCTTCAACCGATCGCTACCTGCACCTACCCGCCTGACCAACATCACTACTCTGGACGGCTCTGACTTAGAATACGTGGACAACTACAAATACTTAGGTGTCTGGTTAGACTGTAAACTTTCCTTCCAGACCCATATCAAACATCTCCAATCCAAAGTTAAATCTAGAATTGGCTTCCTATTTCGCAACAAAGCATCCTTCACTCATGCTGCCAAACATACCTTTGTAAAACTGACCATCTTACCAATCCTCAACTTTGGCGATGTCATTTACAAAATAGCCTCCAATACCCTACTCAACAAATTGGATGCAGTCTATCACAGTGCAATCCGTTTTGTCACCAAAGCCCCATATACTACCCACCATTGCGACCTGTACGCTCTCGTTGGCTGGCCCTCGCTTCATACTCGTCGCCAAACCCACTGGCTCCATGTCATCTACAAGACCCTGCTAGGTAAAGTCCCCCCTTATCTCAGCTCGCTGGTCACCATAGCATCTCCCACCTGTAGCACACGCTCCAGCAGGTATATCTCTCTAGTCACCCCCAAAACCAATTCTTTCTTTGGCCGCCTCTCCTTCCAGTTCTCTGCTGCCAATGACTGGAACGAACTACAAAAATCTATGAAACTGGAAACACTTATCTCCCTCACTAGCTTTAAGCACCAACTGTCAGAGCATCTTACAGATTACTGCACCTGTACATAGCCCACCTATAATTTAGCACAAACAACTACCTCTTTCCCAACTGTATTTAATTCATTTATTTATTTTGCTCCTTTGCACCCCATTATTTTTATTTCTACTTTGCACATTCTTCCATTGCAAAACTACCATTCCAGTGTTTTACTTGCTATATTGTATTTACTTTGCCACCATGGCCATTTTTGCCTTTACCTCCCTTCTCACCTCATTTGCTCACATTGTTTATAGACTTGTTTATACTGTATTATTGACTGTATGTTTGTTTTACTCCATGTGTAACTCTGTGTCGTTGTATCTGTCGAACTGCTTTGCTTTATCTTGGCCAGGTCGCAATTGTAAAATGAGAACTTGTTCTCAACTTGCCTACCTGGTTAAATAAAGGTGAAATAAATAAATAAAAGGGTAGTATCAAGAAAAGGAGTAACAAAATATATATTTATCAAATAAGTGACTAAGTATAATATACAATGGTGTGTGTAATCAGTAGTGCAAGTGAGTGTTTTGCATGCATGAATGTGATAATGCAGGGTGTTGAAAGGTGCCAAAGCAAACAACCAAAAAGCCAAACAAAATCTAGAAAGGTGTCTGCATGGAGAAAGTCTCTTCCATGAATGTGGAAGAGGTCTATTTATCCTGGGACACACCTGGCCCAGGTGTAGCTGACGACCCTCCCAACTCCGCCCACCGGCATCCTAATAAGGAAACAAGAACAAAGAGAGAATACGACAGACAGAGTGGGAGGGTCGTCACAGTGTGTGTGTGTGTGTGTGTGTGTGTGTGTGTGTGTGTGTGTGTGTGTGTGTGTGTGTGTGTAGAGGGGGTTATAAAGACTGTTCAAGTTTTGGTTGACTTTAGAACGTTCTCTGAATAAAGCTTACGAACCTTTGTCTAATTATTATTAAACCCAGGGTCTTACAAACCTCAGGGATTGGTCAAAGCTTAAAAAATTGTTTAGTTATCATCATTGGGATTGAACATTCTCATGACAACGGGTCAATTAGGATGGCAGTAGCATTGTTGATGAAATGCAGTCATCACAGCAGAACTAGGAAGCAGTCTTGGGAAAAGAAGGTGGCAAAGTAGGGAGTTGCAAACATAGGATCTATGCTCCAGTATTGTCTTATGGAGTTTTTCTTTGCTTTCCCCATGAGAAGGACTGTCACCAGGATAGTATACATTTCACAAATTGTGGTTGTCCCCCCCCACTCTTGGCTTTCTCTTCTCCTGTAGCTACAAGGCATAGCGATTGGTCTCTACTGTGTCTCTGTTAAGAGAATTATGTTCTCAATGTTCATAAACTGAACTTCAATTAAACTACTCTGTCTGTTACCAAGAATTTGTAAGGTTCTTGTTGAAATGAAACAGAGGCCAGTCTACAATAGTCAGCAACGTTTATTCATGAGAGCTCTGCCCATCCTTACATGTACATTTGTTTATATACCTCTCATTTCATCATAACTGTCCCTCCTCTTATAAGACAATGACAATATAGTTTACAAGTCTTCATACATTGCTTATCACATCCTGCAACAGGTGGCACAATCTCCTGCAAGCCCAAGGTTTCTCCCCTCCCTAGGTGGGGAGACTTCCTTCCCTGTTATCAGTTTCACAGAGGTCACAAGTTGTCTGCCACAGTTCCTCTTCTCTTATGGACAAACATTCTTCATCATTATACAGAGACAGGGTAGAATTCTGTTAGTTATAGTTCTACATTAAATGTATACATCATTTAGTCATTATTCATCAAATTCATAACAGTCTCCCACCAGCTCCTCTGTCAGAAACAACATTAACCTGTTGCTTCTACTCGGGACGCTTGCGTCCCAACTAGAGCTCTGGAAATGCAAATGTGCTACGCTAAATGCTAATAGTATTAGTTAAAACTCAAAAGTTCATTAAAATACACATGCAGGGTATCGAATTAAAGCTACACTCGTTGTGAATCCAGGCAACAAGTCAGATTTTTAAAATGCTTTTCGGCGAAAGCATGAGAAGCTATTATCTGATAGCATGCAACACCCCGAAAGACCCACAGGGGACATAAACAAAATAATTAGCATTTCGGCGTTACACAAACCGCACAATAAAATAGAAAACATTCATTACCTTTCACCATCTTCTTTGTTGGCACTCCTAGATGTCCCATAAACACTATTTGGGTCTTTATTTCGATTAAATTGGTCCATATAAAGCCTAGATATCGTTATATGTAGACTGTGTGATAAACGAAAAAACATCGTTTCAAAACGTAACGTCATTTTTTTAAATTCAAAAAGTCGACGATAAACTTTCACAAAACACTTCAAATACGTTTGTAATGCAACTTTAGGTATTAGTAAACGTTAATAAGCGATAAAATTCATCAGGAGGCGATGTAAAGATCATTAGCTGTCCGTCTGGAAAAATGTCCGGCTAGAAACTCAACGAAAATATCCGGTCCTAGACCGGAGGAGATACGGTGTCCTGCATGTGTTTGACCAAGAAAAAACTAGAAGGGAAATGACAAGACTCTAGACACCGTGTGGAAGCTGTAGGTACTGGAACCTCAGTCAATTAATTGTGGTTCACCTTTATCAATTGGTTCAAGTAGCGCATGGATATATTTTCCCATTTTCAGTGATCAGTTTTACCTGTGCTTTTCGATGTAAATGCCGTTCTGGTAAAGCCACAGCAGTGATTTAACCAGTTTTTTAAACGTCTGAGTGTTTTCTATCCACACAGACTAAGCAAATGCATATACTATATTCCTGGCATGAGTAGCAGGGCGCTGAAATGTTGCGCGATTTTTAACAGAATGTTCAAAAAAGTAGAGGGTCGACTTAAGAGGTTAAGCACTCTGCCTCAGATGGAAGTGGCAAGGGGCGTTGCACTCCAGACTGGGTTTCATCAAAGCATACAGCAGGGCCAGGAGGGGTGAAATGACTGGCAGCCTTCCAGCTACCACAGAACTCCTGTACTTCATCCACTGTCAGTCTGCCTCCATCACCACCAGCATCTTTCGTCGTCCTAACGCAGTCTACACTGCCCTGCAGCTAGCCAGCTAGCTAACGTCCACCGTTAGCTAGTCCACCGTCTACCGATTAGCAGCACAACTATTACACTCAACTGAACGACTTGATTAGTGTAGTGTTAGCTAGCTACATAGTTGTCTTTGCTGTCTTCGTACCCAAGATAATTGTGTAGTTTAGAGTGTGTAGTTTTATGTCGTCCTTAACATAGGAGACTCTGCTAGCTAGCCAACAGCTAGCCAACGTCTACCGAACAGAACTTCTGCACTCAACAATCCGGTCGCATTTAAACTTCGCTCCACAGGTAGTATCACATTTTTCATTTCATTTCATTACAGTACAACGGCTTGATTTGTTTGATCGTAGCTAGCTACATAGCTAGCTACATAGCCGTCTTTGTATCAAAGATAATTGTGTAGTCTAGAGCGATTTCCTAGGTTAGTTAGCCAGCTATTGTCGTTCTTTTAACGCAACGTAACGTAATCAACACTGCTAGCTAGCCAGCTAGCCCCGAATAGCAGCACAGTAGAAACTATTACACTCAACGGAACGACTTGATTAGTGTAGTGTCAACAACGCAGCCAATGCCAACTAGCCTACTTAGTCAACAACGCAGCCTCTGCCAGCTAGCCTACTTCAGCAGTACTGTATCATTTTAATCATTTTAGTCAATAAGATTCTTGCTACGTAAGCTTAACTCTCTGAACACTCGTGACGTGTAGTCCACTTGTCATTCCAATCTCCTTTGCATTAGCGTAGCCTCTTGTGTAGCCTGTCAACTATGTGTCTGTCTATCCCTGTTCTCTCCTCTCTGCACAGACCATACAAACGCTCCACACCGCGTGGCCGCGGCCACCTAATCTGGTGGTCCCAGCGCGCACGACCCACGTGGAGTTCCAGGTCTCCGGTAGCCTCTGGAACTGCCGATCTGCGGCCAACAAGGCAGAGTTCATCTCCGCCTATGTCTCCCTCCAGTCCCTCGACTTCTTGGCACTGACGGAAACATGGATCACCACAGACAACACTGCTACTCCTACTGCTCTCTCTTCGTCTGCCCACGTGTTCTCGCACACCCGAGCTTCTGGTCAGCGGGGTGGTGGCACCGGGATCCTCATCTCTCCCAAGTGGTCATTCTCTCTTTCTCCCCTTACCCATCTGTCTATCGCCTCCTTTGAATTCCATGCTGTCACAGTTACCAGCCCTTTCAAGCTTAACATCCTTATCATTTATCGCCCTCCAGGTTCCCTCGGAGAGTTCATCAATGAGCTTGATGCCTTGATAAGCTCCTTTCCTGAGGACGGCTCACCTCTCACAGTTCTGGGCGACTTTAACCTCCCCACGCCTACCTTTGACTCATTCCTCTCTGCCTCCTTCTTTCCACTCCTCTCCTCTTTTGACCTCACCCTCTCACCTTCCCCCTACTCACAAGGCAGGAAATACGCTCGACCTCATCTTTACTAGATGCTGTTCTTCCACTAACCTCGTTGCAACTCCCCTCCAAGTCTCCGACCACTACCTTGTATCCTTTTCCCTCTCGCTCTCATCCAACACTTCCCACACTGCCCCTACTCGGATGGTATCGCGCCGTCCCAACCTTCGCTCTCTCTCCCCCGCTACTCTCTCCTCTTCCATCCTATCATCTCTTCCCTCTGCTCAAACCTTCTCCAACCTATCTCCTGATTCTGCCTCCTCAACCCTCCTCTCCTCCCTTTCTGCATCCTTTGACTCTCTATGTCCCCTATCCTCCAGGCCGGCTCGGTCCTCCCCTCCCGCTCCGTGGCTCGACGACTCATTGCGAGCTCACAGAACAGGGCTCCGGGCAGCCGAGCGGAAATGGAGGAAAACTCGCCTCCCTGCGGACCTGACATCCTTTCACTCCCTCCTCTCTACATTTTCCTCTTCTCTCTCTGCTGCTAAAGCCACTTTCTACCACTCTAAATTCCAAGCATCTGCCCCTAACCCTAGGAAGCTCTTTGCAACCTTCTCCTCCCTCCTGAATCCTCCTCCCCCTCCCCCCTCCTCCCTCTCTGCAGATGACTTCGTCAACCATTTTGAAAAGAAGGTCGACGACATCCGATCCTCGTTTGCTAAGTCAAACGACACCGCTGGTTCTGCTCACACTGCCCTACCCTGTGCTCTGACCTCTTTCTCCCCTCTCTCTCCAGATGAAATCTCGCGCCTTGTGACGGCCGGCCGCCCTACAACCTGCCCGCTTGACCCTATCCCCTCCTCTCTTCTCCAGACCATTTCCGGAGACCTCCTCCCTTACCTCACCTCGCTCATCAACTCATCCCTGACCGCTGGCTACGTCCCTTCCGTCTTCAAGAGAGCGAGAGTTGCACCCCTTCTGAAAAAACCTACACTCGATCCCTCCGATGTCAACAACTACAGACCAGTATCCCTTCTTTCTTTTCTCTCCAAAACTCTTGAACGTGCCGTCCTTGGCCAGCTCTCCCGCTATCTCTCTCAGAATGACCTTCTTGATCCAAATCAGTCAGGTTTCAAGACTAGTCATTCAACTGAGACTGCTCTTCTCTGTATCACGGAGGCGCTCCGCACTGCTAAAGCTAACTCTCTCTCCTCTGCTCTCATCCTTCTAGACCTATCGGCTGCCTTCGATACTGTGAACCATCAGATCCTCCTCTCCACCCTCTCCGAGTTGGGCATCTCCGGCGCGGCCCACGCTTGGATTGCGTCCTACCTGACAGGTCGCTCCTACCAGGTGGCGTGGCGAGAATCCGTCTCCACACCACGTGCTCTCACCACTGGTGTCCCCCAGGGCTCTGTTCTAGGCCCTCTCCTATTCTCGCTATACACCAAGTCACTTGGCTCTGTCATAACCTCACATGGTCTCTCCTATCATTGCTATGCAGACGACACACAATTAATCTTCTCCTTTCCCCCTTCTGATGACCAGGTGGCGAATCGCATCTCTGCATGTCTGGCAGACATATCCGTGTGGATGACGGATCACCACCTCAAGCTGAACCTCGGCAAGACGGAGCTGCTCTTCCTCCCGGGAAGGACTGCCCGTTCCATGATCTCGCCATCACGGTTGACAACTCCATTGTGTCCTCCTCCCAGAGCGCTAAGAACCTTGGCGTGATCCTGGACAACACCCTGTCGTTCTCAACTAACATCAAGGCGGTGGCCCGTTCCTGTAGGTTCATGCTCTACAACATCCGCAGAGTACGACCCTGCCTCACACAGGAAGCGGCGCAGGTCCTAATCCAGGCACTTGTCATCTCCCGTCTGGATTACTGCAACTCGCTGTTGGCTGGGCTCCCTGCCTGTGCCATTAAACCCCTACAACTCATCCAGAACGCCGCAGCCCGTCTGGTGTTCAACCTTCCCAAGTTCTCTCCACGTCACCCCGCTCCTCCGCTCCCTCCACTGGCTTCCAGTTGAAGCTCGCATCCGCTACAAGACCATGGTGCTTGCCTACGGAGCTGTGAGGGGAACGGCACCTCAGTACCTCCAGGCTCTGATCAGGCCCTACACCCAAACAAGGGCACTGCGTTCATCCACCTCTGGCCTGCTCGCCTCCCTACCACTGAGGAAGTACAGTTCCCGCTCAGCCCAGTCAAAACTGTTCGCTGCTCTGGCCCCCCAATGGTGGAACAAACTCCCTCACGACGCCAGGACAGCGGAGTCAATCACCACCTTCCGGAGACACCTGAAACCCCACCTCTTTAAGGAATACCTAGGATAGGATAAAGTAATCCCTCTCACCCCCCCTCCCCCTGAAAAGATTTAGATGCACTACTGTTCCACTGGAGGTCATAAGGTGAATGCACCAATTTGTAAGTCGCTCTGGATAAGAGCGTCTGCTAAATGACTTAAATGTAAATGTAATCTTCAAAGGGAACTGGAACTTTGTCAGTGGACAAGTGGTCCTCAGAATTAGGGTTCTCAATGGCTGGGGGGCAGCTCCTCACTGTCACTGTCAGAATCTGATTCCTGACTTTCATACTCAGACTCATTGTCAGAATTGTAAAAAAATATCCAGAATTTCTCCATTTGTGAGTTGTCTCCTTTAGAAAGACATTGCTAATGCTACAGCTTATCTCACTAACTACATACATAAACAACACTGAACGGTTCAGAGAGGGAGTGAGAGGTTATGTGATTGACTGCCGGCACATGCCATTTGTATCAATAAATCACTATCAGAAAATGTTTTGTGTGGTAATTATTGATATATATTTACTGTTTTATTCACGTTTTCAAGTAACGGTGATAAACCATGCATTCCGATTCTTGCATAGATTATAATGATACATATTATGTGTGTAAAACACTTTTATGATGAGCTAAGCTAATTCCAGCTATGTGTGTGGGGCCATGTTTGTTGACATACAATGCATTCTGGGTTTCACGTAATCGTCTGTCGGACCAAATATGCTATAACAAAATGAGGTGAGTAAGGGTTCACTAATTTCAGGAAGTGCATACTATACACAGACCAAACTTATCTTGTCTTCTCTTATTATCTTTGGTTTCTGTGAGGGAAAAAAGCCTCCTCGGGTTGCTTTCGATTTCTAGAAAGTGTTTAACGCAATTATTTAGATCAATGGTGAGCTCACCCGTGATGTGATTAATTATAAATAGTAATTGCTATTAGCTAATTCATATTGTAGTTTATGTCAGCCGAGAGATGTAAAAATATGACCTCTTGTGTTGTTGAGTCAATCTTTCCTCAGTTAGCGCTAAGACAAATGTAGCCTACATTTTTCCGGTTTGGATGATTGTGTTATGCTATAGATACTTCTGTGAATATCTGAACATTGTATCCAAAAATAAACTGCTCACATTCTGGACATAACTTTGTAAGGACTGTGTTTGTGTAAATAGTTTCTGAAAAAAGTGTGGCCAGCTCAAATGCTGATTGCTGCGTCATTCGAAACTGTCCATTCTAAATGAGCGTTCTAATCACCCAGGTGTGATCGTAGGCTTCAGGGACCACTGTAGAATGATCACACCCGTGTGATGGTACATGTGAAAGGGCTAGAGCTGAGATGGTTTACAGGAAGTGGTGATAGTTGTGAATCAAATCAAACTTTATTTGTCACATGCGCCGAATACAACAAGTGTAGACTTTACCGTAAAATGCTTACTTACAAGCCCTTAATGTACCCATCGTGTCCGATTTCAAAAAGGCTTTACAGCAAAAGCACAACATATGATTATGTTAGGTCAGAGCCAAATCACAAAAACACACACAGCCATTTTTCCAGCCAAAGAGAGGAGTCACAAAAAGCAGAAATATAGATCAAATTCATCACTAACCTTGGATGATCTTCCTCAGATGACACTCATAGGACATCATGTTACACAATACATGTATGTTTTGATCGATAAAGTGCATATTTATATCCAAAAATCTCAGTTTACATTGGTGTTTTACGTTCAGTAAACATGCGGTGATATTGCAGAGAGCCACATCAATTTACAGAAATACTCATAATAAACATTGATAAAAGATACAAGTGTTATTCAAAGAATTAAAGATAGACTTCTCAGGTTAATGCAACCACTGTGTCAGATTTCAAAAAAACTTTACAGAAAAAGCAAACCATGCAATAATCTGACTACGGCGCTCAGACGACAAAACAAGCCAAAGAGATATCCGCCATGTTGGAGTCAACAGAAGTCAGAAATAGCATTATAAATATTCACTTACCTTTGATGATCTTCATCAGAATGCACTCCCAGGAATCCCAGTTCCACAATAAATGTTTGATTTGTTCGATAAAGTTAATAATTTATGTCCAAATTTCTCCTTGTTTTTTCAGCCCAGTAATCCAACTTCATGACGCGCGATCACTAGGTGCAGACGAAAAGTCCAAAAGTTCTGTTACAGTCCGTAGAAACATGTCAAACGATGTATAGAATCAATCTTTAGGATGTTTTTAACATAAATCTTTAATAATGTTCCAACCGGAGAATTCCTTTGTTTTCAGAAATGCAATGGAACACTAGCTATCTCTCACGTGAACGAGCGTCACGAGCTTGTGGCACTCTGCCAGACCACTGACTCAAAGAACCCTTATGAGCCCCTCCTTTACAGTAGACGCATCAAACAAGGTTCTAAAGACTGTTGACATCTAGTGGAAGCCTTAGGAAGTGCAATTTTACCCCATGGACACTGTGTTTAATCATAGGCCAAGCATTGAAAAAAACTACAAACCTCAGATTTCCCACTTCCTGGTTGGATTTTTCTCAGGTTTTAACCTGCCATGTGAGTTCTGTTATACTCACAGACATCATTCAAACAGTTTTAGAAACTTCAGAGTGTTTTCTATCCAAATATGCACATATTACCAACTGGGACTGAGTAGCAGGCAGTTCACTCTGGGCACGCTATTCATCCAAAAGTGAAAATGCTGCCCCCTATCCCAAACAGGTTAACCTCTTCAGTCGACCCTCTACTTTTTTGAACATTCTGTTAAAAATCGCGCAACATTTCAGCGCCCTGCTACTCATGCCAGGAATATAGTATATGCATTTGCTTAGTCTGTGTGGATAGAAAACACTCAGACGTTTAAAAAACTGGTTAAATCACTGCTGTGGCTTTACCAGAACGGCATTTACATCGAAAAGCACAGGTAAAACTGATCACTGAAAATGGGAAAATATATCCATGCGCTACTTGAACCCATTGATAAAGGTGAACCACAATTAATTGACTGAGGTTCCAGTACCTACAGCTTCCACACGGTGTCTAGAGTCTTGTCATTTCCCTTCTAGTTTTTTCTTGGTCAAACACATGCAGGACACCGTATCTCCTCCGGTCTAGGACCGGATATTTTCGTTGAGTTTCTAGCCGGACATTTTTCCAGACGGACAGCTAATGATCTTTACATCGCCTCCTGATGAATTTTATCGCTTATTAACGTTTACTAATACCTAAAGTTGCATTACAAACGTATTTCGAAGTGTTTTGTGAAAGTTTATCGTCGACTTTTTGAATTTAAAAAAATGACGTTACGTTTTGAAACGATGTTTTTTTCGTTTATCACACAGTCTACATATAACGATATCTAGGCTTTATATGGACCAATTTAATCGAAATAAAGACCCAAATAGTGTTTATGGGACATCTAGGAGTGCCAACAAAGAAGATGGTGAAAGGTAATGAATGTTTTCTATTTTATTGTGCGGTTTGTGTAACGCCGAAATGCTAATTATTTTGTTTATGTCCCCTGTGGGTCTTTCGGGGTGTTGCATGCTATCAGATAATAGCTTCTCATGCTTTCGCCGAAAAGCATTTTAAAAATCTGACTTGTTGCCTGGATTCACAACGAGTGTAGCTTTAATTCGATACCCTGCATGTGTATTTTAATGAACTTTTGAGTTTTAACTAATACTATTAGCATTTAGCGTAGCACATTTGCATTTCCAGAGCTCTAGTTGGGACGCAAGCGTCCCGAGTAGAAGCAACAGGTTAACCAACAGTGCAGTTCAAGAAGAATAAATAATTTACCAAGTAGACTAAAAAATAAAAAGTAACACAATAAGAATAACATAACAAGGTTATATACAGGGTGCACCGGTACTAAGTCAGTGTGCGGGGGTACAAGCTAATTGAGGTAATCTGTACATGTAGGTGGGGGCGAAGTTACTAGGCATAGGTAACAAACAAACAGAGAGTAGCAGCAGTGTACAAAAGGGAGGGGGGGGGGGTCAATGTAAATTGTCCGAATTGTTCAGCAGTCTTATGGCTTGGGGTAGAAGCTGTTGAGGAGCCTTTTGGTCCTAGACTTGGCGCTCCGGTACCGCTTGCCGTGCGGTAGCAGAGAAAACAGTCTATAACTAAGGTGACTGGAGTCTCTGACAATGTTATGGGCTTTCCTCTGACACCGCCTATTATATAGGTCCTGAATGGCAGGAAGCTCGGCCCCAGTGATATACTGGGCCATTCGCACTACCCTCTGTAGCGTCTTATGGTCAGATGCCGAGCAGTTGCCATACCAGGCGGTGATGCAACCCGTCAGGATGCTCTCGATGGTGCAGCACTAGAAACTTTTGAGGATTTGGGGACCCATGCCAAATCTTTTCAGTCTCCTGAGGGGGAAAAGGTTTTGTCGTGCCCGCTTCACAACTTTCTTGATATGTTTGGACCATGATAGTTTGTTGGTTATGTGGACACCAATGAACTTATAACCCGCTCCACTACAGCCACATCGATGTTAATGGGGGCCTGTTCGGCCCGCCTTTTCCTGTAGTCCACGATCAGCTCCTTTGTCTTGCTCACATTGAGGGAGAGGTTTTTGTCCTGGCACCACACTGCCAGTTCTCTAACCTCCTCCCTATAGACCATCTCATCATTGTTGGGGATCAGGCCTACCACTGTTGTGTCGTCAGCAAACTTAATGATGGTGTTGGAGTCGTAATTGGCCATGCAGTTGTGGGTGAACAGGGAATAAAGGAGGGGACTAAGTACACACCCCTCAGGGGCCCCAGTGTTAAGGATCAGCGTAGCAGACGTGTTGTTGCCTAATCTTACCACCTGGGGGCGGCCAGTCAGGAAGTCCAGGATCCAGTTGCAGAGGGAGGTGGTTAGTCCCAGAGTCCTTACCTTTAGTGATGAGCTTCGTGGGCACTATAGTGTTGAACGCTGAGCTGTAGTCAATGAACAGCATTCTCACATAGGTGTTCCATTTGTCCAGGTGAGAAAGGGCAGTATGGAGTGCAATTGAGATTGCATCATCTGTGGATCTGTTGGGGCTGTATGCGATTTGGAGTGGGTCTAGGGTGTCCGGGAGGATGCTGTTAATGTGAGCCATGACCAGCCTTTCAAAGTACTTCATGGCTACTGACGTGAATAATCATAATAAACATTGAATAAAGATACAAGTGTTATTCACAGAATTAAAGATAGACTTCTCCTTAATGCAACCGCTGTGTCAGATTTCAAAAAAACTTCACGGAAAAAGCATAATCTGAGAACGGCGCTCAGAACCCACAACAGCCAGAGGAATATCCGCCATTTTGGAATCAACAAAGTTAGAAACAACACCATAAATATTCACTTACCTTTGATGATCTTCTTCAGAAGGCACTCCCAGGAATCCCAGTTCGACAATAAATGACTGATTTGTGCCATAAAGTTCCATCATTTATGTCCAAATAGCCACTTGTTGTTAGCGTGTTCAGCCCAGTACTCCATCTTCATGAGGCGCAGGCACTTCATCCAGACAAAAACTTGAAAAGTTCCGTTACAGTCCTTTAGAAACATGTCAAACGATGTATGGAATCAATCTTTAGGATGTTTTTAACATAAAACATCAATAATGTTCCAACCGGAGAATTCCTTTGTCTTCAGAAAAGCACTGGAACGAGAGGTAGCGCGCGTCATGAGAACAAGGCTCTCTGCCAGACCACTGACTCAAAGAGCTTTTATGAGCCCGTCCTTTATAGTAGAATCGTCAAACCAGTTTCTAAAGACGGTTGACATCTAGTGGAAGCCGTAAGAAGTGCAACTTTATCCATATCTCAATGTGTATTCGGTTGGCCAAGCTTTGAAAAATTACTAACCTGATTTTTCTCAGGTTTTCATCTGCCATATGAGTTCTGTTATACTCACAGACATCGTTCAAACAGTTTTAGACACTTCAGAGTGTTTTCTATCCAATACTAATAATAATATGCATATATTAGCATCCGGGACAGAGTAGGAGGCGGTTCCCAAATGGCACGCTATTCATCCAAAAGTGAAAATGCTGCCCCCTATCCCAAAAAGGTTAAGGTACTCAGACGAGCAATACCTCTAGACTTCTTTAAAATTAGACATCGTGCACTAGCTGTTATTGCCAAAAAGACACACACACCCACCCCTCATCTTACCAGAGGTAGCGGCTCTGTTCTGACGGTGCATGGAAAATCCCGCTAGCTCTATGTTGTCCATTGTCTCTGTTTCCCCTCATGCCTTTGTCAGAGATTGTTTGTATTCCAGTATTGTATATATTTTTGTATTGGTGCACATCGGGTCCTCATACCCATTTTTGTTATTTGTTACATTTAGTGTTTGGAGTAAGTTTCGTTAATTGTTATTAAATAACTCCATTACACTCAGTTTGAATCTCCTGCGCCTGACTTCACGCAAAATATTTGGATCTGGGCCTGTCCCAGTGAAAGCAAGTTATCCTTCTCGTCAGACTCATTAAAGGAAAAGGTTTCTTCCAGTCCGTGGTGAGTAATCGCTTTTCTGATGTCCAGAAGTTATTTTCGGACATAAGAGACGGCAGCAGCAACATTATGTACCCAATAAGTTAAAAAATAAGTTACACAAAACACACAAAAAATAACAAAATAGCACAATTGGTTGGGAGAATGTAAAAGGTCCACCATCTTTGAACGAGTCTTTGTCGTGCTTGTTGCTGTAATCAGGCAACACCACACCCCTCAGAGAAGCATGTGATATTAGTCTGACTGCTATTTCACACATGCAGACACGCATACACTCACTCACTCACACACACACACACACACACACACACACACACACACACACACACACACACACACAAGACTGATTGTAGAACTACAGTGGTACTAAATGACCGGCACTATCTTGCCTTGTTGCCTCTCTACTGTAAAGTCTTGTATGTGGTGTGTTTCCCATGAGATAAAGGATAAATAAGCAGTGCTTGACTTGGGCAGGAGCTCACCGTAGCTGAGTACCAGCACCTCAAGTTCTTTTCTGCTTGAGCTCCTGTTCCTCTTATAGAATATTATCTCAAAAGTATTGTGGAGCTCCTGCACCTAAATATAAACAGTACCGCCAACCAAAATGATTACCGGAACCAATTTCAGTCCATGTCAAGCACCGTAAATAAGTCACACCACCGTGTGTGATGCCTCTGCTCACAGGATGTTGTGTATGATGCCTCTGTTCACAGGATGTTGTGTGTGTGATGCCTCTGTTCACAGGATGTTGTGTGTGTGATGCCTCTGTTCACAGGATGTTGTGTGTGATGCTTCTGTTCACAGGATGTTGTGTGTGATGCCTCTGTTCACAGGATGTTGTGTGTGTGATGCCTCTGTTCACAGGATGTTGTGTGTGATGCTTCTGTTCACAGGATGTTGTGTGTGATGCCTCTGCTCACAGGATGTTGTGTGTGATGCCTCTGTTCACAGGGCATGTCACCTATAGTCACTAGATGACCACGCTAAACAGGACAAACGTGTGAAAATGTATATAGAAGAGCACTTTCACTATTTGTTAGTCTGGTCATCCTCAGATTTGATGTGGCCGGAAGAAATGGCAGCAGTTTTATGGGCGCCCAACCAATTGTGTTAGTATGTGGGTTTTTTCAAGTTATTTGTAACTTATTTTGTACTGAATGTTTCTGCAACCATATCTTATGGCAAAAAGAGCTTCTGGATATCAGGACAGCGATCACTCACCTCGGATTAGACAAAGAGCTTCTGGATATCAGGACAGCGATCACTCACCTCGGATTAGACAAAGAGCTTCTGGATATCAGGACAGCGATCACTCACCTCGGATTAGACAAAGAGCTTCTGGATATCAGGACAGCGATCACTCACCTCGGATTAGACAAAGAGCTTCTGGATATCAGGACAGCGATCACTCACCTCGGATTAGACAAAGAGCTTCTGGATATCAGGACAGCGATCACTCACCTCGGATTAGACAAAGAGCTTCTGGATATCAGGACAGCGATCACTCACCTCGGATTAGACAAAGAGCTTCTGGATATCAGGACAGCGATCACTCACCTCGGATTAGACAAAGAGCTTCTGGATATCAGGACAGCGATCACTCACCTCGGATTAGACAAAGAGCTTCTGGATATCAGGACAGCGATCACTCACCTCGGATTAGACAAAGAGCTTCTGGATATCAGGACAGCGATCACTCACCTCGGATTAGACGAAGAGCTTCTGGATATCAGGACAGCGATCACTCACCTCGGATTAGACAAAGAGCTTCTGCATATCAGGACAGCGATCACTCACCTCGGATTAGACGAAGAGCTTCTGGATATCAGGACAGCGATCACTCACCTCGGATTAGACAAAGAGCTTCTGGATATCAGGACAGCGATCACTCACCTCGGATTAGACAAAGATTTTTTTCTTCAACAAGCAAGACGCACAGGACATTCTCCAAACACCCTACAGGGCCAACATCCCGTTATTTGCAAGAGGAAGAAACGCAGGTACAGGGGACACAGAGCGGGATGCCTCGTGAGGACCCGCAGACGGCGAGTGGGGGTAAGTTGCCGTTACCGTCAATAATAATCGCCAACGTGCAATCATTGGACAGTAAATTAGACAAGGTACGATCACGAATATCCTACCAACGGGACATCAAAAACGGTAATATCCTATGTTTCACGGATATGGATATTCAGCTAACAGGATATAAACTGCACCGGCAGGATAGAACAGCACACTCCGGTAAGACGAGGGGGGCGGTCTGTGCATATTTGTAAACAACAGCTGGTGCATGAAATTTGAGTCTCGAGATTTTGCTTGCCTGAAGTAGAGTATATGGTGATAAACTGTAGGCCACACTACTTGCCTAGAGAGTTTTCAGCTATACTTTTCATGGCTGTTTATTTACCACCACAGACTCAGTCTATAAAAAAAGTGGTCAGATGAAGCAGATGCTAAACTACAGGACTGTTTTGCTATCACAGACTGGAACATGTCCCGGGATTCTTCTGATGACATTGAGGAGTACACCACATCAGTCACTGGCTTTATCAATAAGTGCATCAAGGACGTCGTCCCCACAGTGACTGTACGTACATGTCCCAACCAGAAGTTATGGATTACAGGCATGATTCGCACTGAGCTAAAGGGCAGAGCTGCCACTTTCAAGGTGCGGGACTCTAACCCGGAAGCTTACAAGAAATCCTGCTATTGCCTGCGACGAACCATCAAACAGGCAAAGCGTCAATACAGGGCTAAGTTTGAATCATAATACACCGGCTCCGACGCTCGTCAGATGTGGCAGGGCTTGCAAACTATTACAGACTACAAAGGGAAGCACAGCCGCGAGCTGCCCAGTGACACGACCCTACCATACTCTCTTTGAGGCAAGCAACACTGAGGCATGCATGAGAGTATCAGCTGTTCCGGACGACTGTGTGATCACGCTCTCCGTAGCTGACGTGAGTAAGACCTTTAAACAGGTCCACATACACAAGACTGCGGGGTCAGATGGATTACCAGGATGTGTGCTCCGGGCATGTGCTGACCAACTGGCAGGTGTCTTCACTGACATTTTCAACATGTCCCTGATTGAGTCTGTAATACCAACATGTTTCAAGCAGACCACCATAGTCCCTGTGCCCAAGAACACAAAGGCAACCTGCCTAAATGACTACAGACCCATAGCACTCAAGTCCGTAGCCATGAAGTGCTTTGAAAGGCTGGTAATGGCTCACATCAACACCATTATCCCAGAAACCCTAGACCCATTCCAATTTGCATACCACCCAAACAGATCCACAGATGATGCAATCTCTATTGCACTCCACACTGCCCTTTCCCACCTGGACAAAAGGAACACTTATGTGAGAATGCTATTCATTGACTACAGATCAGCGTTCAACACCATAGTACCCTCAAAGCTCATGACTAAGCTAAGGATCCTGTGGCTAAACACCTCCCTCTGCAAATGGAACCTGGACTTCCTGACGGGTCGCCCAAAGGTGGTGAGGGTAGGTAGCAACACATCTGCCACGCTAATGCTCAACACTGGATCCCCCCAAGGGTGCATGCTCAGTCCCCTCCTGTACTCCCTGTTCACCCACGGCTGCATGGCCTGGCACGACTCCAAATTACACAACAGTAGCCTGATGACGAGACAGCCTATAGGGAGGAGGTCAGAGACCTGGCCGGGTGGTGCCAGAATAACAACCTATCCCTCAACAAATCAAGACTAAGGCGATGATTGTGGACTACAGGAAAAGGAGGACCGAGTACACCCCCATTCTCATCGACGGGGCTGTAGTGGAGCAGGTTCAGAGTTTCAAGTTCCTTGGTGTCCACTTCACCAACAAACTAGAGTGGTCCAAACACACCAAGACAATCGTGAAGAGGGCACGACAAAGCCTATTCCCCCTCAGGAAACTAAAAAGATTTGGCATGGGTCCTGAGATCCTCAAAAGGTTCTACAGCTGCAACATCGAGAGCATGGTTGGTTGCATTACTGCCTGGTACGGCAATTACTCAGCCTCCGACCGCAAGGCACTACAGAGGGTAGTGCGTACGGCCCAGTACATCGCTGGGGCTAAGCTGCCTGCCATCCAGGACCTCTACACCAGGCGGTGTCAGAGGAAGGCCCTAAAAATTGTCAAAGACCCCAGCCACCCCAGTCATAGACTGTTCTCTCTACTACCGCATGGCAAGCGGTACCGGAGTGCCAAGTCTAGGACAAAAAGGCTTCTCAACAGTTTTTACCCCCAAGCCATAAGACTCCTGAACAGGTAATCAAATGGCTACCTGGACTATTTGCATTGTGTGCCCCCCCAACCCCTCTTTTACGCTGCTGCTACTCTCTGTTTATCATATATGCACAGTCACTTTAACTATACATTCATGTACATACTACCTCAATTGGCCCAACCATTGCTCCCGCACATTGGCTAACCGGGCTATCTGCATTGTGTCCCGCCACCCGCCAACCCCTCTTTACGCTACTGCTACTCTCTGTTCATCATATATGCATAGTCACTTTAACCATATCTACATGCACATACTACCTCAATCAGCCTGACTAACCGGTGTCTGTATGTAGCCTCGCTACTTTAATAGCCTTGCTACTTTATATAGCCTCACTATTGTTTTTCACTGTCTTTTTACTGTTGTTTTTATTTCGTTACTTACCTATTGTTCACCTAATACCTTTTTTGCACTATTGGTTAGAGCCTGTAAGTAAGCATTTCACTGTAAGGTCTACACCTGTGGTATTCGGCGCATGTGACAAATAAACTTTGGTTTGATTTATATATTCAATCAAAACCTCAATAAAAATAAATAAAAAGTTTGATTTTCTACTTTAGAATATTAATGTTCACAATTTCCCTGAGGGGTGTATGGAGCCAGTCAGCCAATAAGGTAGCCCTACAGGTTAGCTTGGCCAGTTTGGAGAACGCTGCAGTTTTACCACATTCTTCTTAACTAAAAAGTTGTAAAATGAATAACTCCAGTCAGAATAAGAGGTATTTACGCTCATTCAAAGACATTAGACATATGCAGGGATTTCTCCTCTCTGTATGTTTTCTGTTGTTGTTTTTTTGTAGGGGAAGTCCAGGAAGAACCAGAGCAAAATGGTGGATTGGTTACAATGGTGATACATTCATGTGAAGTAATTATTAACTTTAGATAATATATATGCCTATTATAATTCGTTCAGTAACTAGTTCACATGAAGAAGAGAACAGAACATTGCAGTTTCCATTTCCATCAGATAAAGAGGGACAAGGAGAGGAAAGGGGAGGGGAGAGTGGGGTGTGGTAATCAATGTTTAAAACCAACAGCCCATCCCTCTCTTCCTCACTCCCTCTCTCTCTCTTTCTCTGACTGTCCAACTCCTCGCACAACTTCGGTGAGTGAAAACTAAACCTAGTAAAACATGTACCTGAGTGCCTCGCTGATAAAAACCTTCAGTTTGTTTTAGCTGTGTTTATTTATGATGTGTTAGATGTGCCAAATTATACTTTCTCATCTGGTGGTTTACAACATTTATTTCTAATTGTGTGTAGTTTAATGTTTTATACTTGACTGCAAAAGTATGAATGACTTCAGGGTGTGCTTTGCAACAGTTAGTAAGCGCCTGTCCACACTGTTTATGATCTTGAGCCAAGCTCTGCGGAGGCGTAACTCTGTCTGCCTTTCCATTCAAACGTGTGGCTGCTACTCAGAGCACTACGCAGTTTAGATGAAAGAATCTCTCTTCTCTTCCTCCTCCTCCTCCCCTCTCTCTCTTCCTCCCTCAATCCTTCCATAGTGCAGAACACTACCTCTTTCTATCCTCCACACCCCCCCTCTCTCTTCTGCTCTCTCTGTCCTTACCATAAACTCTCTCTCCCCTCGCTCTGACCATTCTGTGAGTAGAGTGTTTCTAGTTATCAGATGGGCAGTCAGAGGGGTGGTAAGAAGGTGTGTCTGGTTGGATGCCTGCTGGTCCTGGGGCAGCTGACAGTGACTCAGAGAGAGATCAGTGGAGTCCACCACAGTGACTGGGGTTGTTCCTTACAACTATAATGTTGTGCTTACCATGTTCGTACTGTATGGTTGCCTTAACGTCCTTATTTGACCGCACTTACTGCCATTCACACTGGAGAGGAGGGTCAGCTAAATGAGAGATTTACATTACAGACGTTTCCTTAAACTCAGAAGCTTCACACCACCTTGACTACGAGTAGGCAGAGAAAGAGAGAAGAGAGAGAGCAACCTCCCTACATAGTGGCGAGATATGTGAAGGGACAGAGTGAAGAGACACACCTTAAGCAAACTAGATAGAAAGAGGGTGGAGACAGGTGAGGGATGGGGGAGGTGCTGGGATTTCTATGTTATCGTTTGCCTGAAATTACCAGCGCGCCTTTCTGCCTGCCCACCAATTTCCTACAATCTGTCTTTTTGTCTGTGTCTGTCCCTCTCTCTCTATATATATATATATACTTCTATCTTTCTCTCCTTAAAATCCCCCAGAGTTAATGAGATAGACATGCAAGGGCGTTGGCTAGAGCCATGTCTGTTTGTGTTTAAACAACTCAGCCCCCTCTTCTCTTCCTTTCTCCCCTCCATATCCGCCTCTCTCTCTCTTCCTTCTCTCGCCGCCTCTCTCCCTATGTCTCCATCTCTCCACCTCTCTCCCTCTCTAATTGCCTCTGTTGCGTTGTTCTCCATCTCTCCTCCCCCTCTCTTTCTCTTTCTCCCTTTGTGGTAGAGATGTAGAACCTGTTTGCAGTAGTGGGGTGTGGTGTGTGTGTAGTTAAGTCTTTGCTTTGTGTGCAACAACCGTTAATATTCTTTAAACCCTCTATTCAACCTGAACCTTATGTTTAAACATGATTAACCAGTGCCAACATGACTTTATTTCCCAGACATTTATGGAGTGGTGACCCGGATGTAAGATAACATAGATTTGAATTGATAATACTGTAAATTAATAACCTAAATTTGTACCTCCATTCTCTCTCTGTCTCTGTCTGTGTGTGTGTGTGTGTTGTAGTCACCATGTCACAGGTCCAGCAGGGTATGGCATTGCTCATCTCAGCCTTCCACAAGTACTCTGGCAAGGAGGGCGACAAGACGACCCTGAGCAAGGGAGAACTCAAAGATCTGCTCAACGCTGAGCTTGGAGAGATCATGGGGGTGAGTGGATCCTAGGAACAGTTCAGTTCAATCATGCTTTATTAGCAGCACGACCAAATACAATACTGCTAAAGACGGACACTATTGAAATATTGAATTGCTTGGAACATCACAAACACATGACCCACCTCATCCAATAGAATAACTTAATCTCTCACACCTTTATAAACACATAACGACTGTATGGATTCTAGTTTGAACTGCTGAAATCAAAGTCTCACCCATTACCTTTCTCTCTCTCTGATCATTATAACAGAAAAACACTGACCAGGCAAAGGTTGACAAGATCTTCAAAGATCTGGACGCTAACTCAGATGGCATTGTGGACTTCCAGGAGTACGTCACACTGGTGGCATGCCTGACCATGATGTGCAATGAGTTCTTCACCAAGAAGTGAAACAGCTCCCCCTGCCCACTCTCCACAGAACAGCAGCTCTTGCTCCATGAGTGAATTCATGATAAGATTAGCAAGATCCTCAATGCAGGTTCAGAGGGACAGAGATGCAGGTTTACACACATACACAAAAAAAGGGTTGGGTTGATTATACACACAGACAGGTGAAGGACACAGACACTACAATCTCAAGAGATGGAGAGGAAGCTCTTTTTACTTAACTAGGCAAGTCAGTTAAGAACAAATTCTTATTTTCAATGACAGGGTAGGAACAGTGGGTTAACTGCCTGTTCAGGGGCAGAATGACATATTTGTACCTTGTCAGCTCGGGGATTTGAACTTGCAACCTTTCGGTTACTAGTCCAACTCGCTAACCACTAGGCTACCTTGCCGCCTTTGGTTTGTTTAAAGTGAAAAACGAAATAAACAATTTTAATATGTTTGGAAGAAGCTGACTTATCATTTGTGCAGGTGTGTGTGTGTTTGTGCATGTGTGATTGTGTTTGTGTATGTGTAATTGGCTGTGTATGTCCTAAATAGGATATAGCAAGCAACATGAATCAAACATGAACCTTTGTTTTCAGACACCGGGTGAAATAATAAAATAGTTGATTATGTCAACGTAACCCAAAACATTAAATTAAATTAGGGGTTTAAGGCATACCCTATATTTGACTACTTAAATACGTCAAAATATTGTTATCTACTCCAGAGGCAGTAAGAATACAGGAAGTCAACTGTTACTGTGAAGGTTAAATAGAGCCACATATAGAACCATCTCCAAGATGAAGCCTCCTACCCAGCAACATGAAACAACAAAGATAATATCCCAATAATGATACTGTATCACAGGTCTCCATAGAGAACCATCTCCAAGATGAAGCCTCCTACCCAGCAACATGAAACAACAAAGATAATATCCAAATAATGATACCGTATCGCAGGTCTTCATAAAGAACCATCTCCAAGATGAAGCATCCTACCCAGCAACATGAAACAAAGATAATATCCAAATAATGATACTGTATCGCAGGTCTCCATAGAGAACATATTGGACAATACTGAAGATGAAATTTAAGATTAGCCGTAGTCCAGCAATCGCCTAGTCTTAGATTAAATCTGCCGTAGAGCCCACCATTTACACAAGCACACGCAACGTAACATGCAAGCCAAGGGGGCCCATTGTATAATTTCCTACTAACGAAGAAACCGGAAGTGTGATTGTTTTGTTCTGTAGAAGGTGTTATGGCGGCGCCAGTGGAGGGAATTTCAAAATTGAGCAGATCCTGCTAAATAGAGTTAATCTAATCTCATGTATTAATAGTGAAAACTACAAGAAACGCGTGAGCTGTCATTCGGGGCGCTTCCTCATAACAGTAAGAATAAATGACATGATTGAATTTGCATAGCTTTAGTTAACGTTAGCTAGCTAATTAGCCAAACAAACCCTATAACGTTAGCTGGCTAGTAGTACAACAAGTACAGTTAGCTGGCTAACTGACTGGTGAACTCTCTAGCATGTCTGCTGTCGTCGTTAGCTAGCTAGCTGGCTGTGTGCTGAAAGCTCCCACTGAATGGAATCTAGCCAGAGATCTAACGTTAGCTAGATAACGTCACATCGTCATATCTGGTTGGAAGTGTAAAGTTAACGTTATTCAACCTACACTACAGATCCAACAATGGTAAGGGACTGGGTTGGGCATAGGACTCAAAATATGTTCAGTTTGCTCCATCAAAAAGGTTAGGTTAGGGGGTGTTCGGCAAAGTGATAATGTAACTGCCATTCAGAACCATACAAAATATTCTGGGCATTGACTGCCTTTGCCTTGTATCTTACCTAACATCAGTAACAGAGCCTTCACCTAAAGATAAAGACCCAGACTGGTGACCTAAGATGACCAGAGTAGGTCCCCTGCAGCAGCGTCCTCTAGCAGGGTGCAGTGACCCAGACATCTGGCTGGTCCCCCTGCCTGCCCCGGTGCCCCTGGTCCCCGCTAGCCTCCTGCGGTGCCCGGAACTGGACCTGTCTCTCCCCCTCAGCCCAGACCCGCCACGGCCCAACCCGGCTAGCCTGCTGAGAGGACGCAGCCACCGGCAGGTCAGTCTGACACATATATACACACACACACACACTGACGGACAGTCACAGATGGTGCTTTTCTCAGTTGTCAAGACAGCCGTAGAAATGATGAGAGATCTGTGTGTGTCGGTCTGTGTTTTTGGAGAGACATCACTGAAGTGTGTGCCCCTGACTCTACAGGTGCGATTTGCCTCCGAGGAGCCTGTGGTTGTCACGGTGATAGCAGAGCCTAGCAAAGACCCTCCACCTTGGCAATGCCCTGGACACTCCAGCAGTTACTCAAAGGGGAAAAGACTCCATGGTAACTAACCCTCCTGGTCTAGAGTCTGATGTACTCATGTTCCCCTGCACAGGAGTTGCATGCATCAACCAATGGTTGTGTGCTACGTCATGGACTGTGCCGTCGCACCAGATTGCTATAACGTAATGTGGTTAGGCTGATACATGAAATACCTATCCAGGTGTTATAAGATCTGGCATGAGTCAGCAATGTCTGAGCAGAGAACTGGTCAATATCTCTTCCTGTATTCCTCACATAGGTGGAGAACTGCGTTGGATGGCAAGGTCAGAAACCAATGAGGAGGCTCCCTTTGAGGAGAGGGGTGGCAGCCTCCCTGAAGGGACGGAGTTAAATACTACTCTGGCTCTGAGGGCTGAGCTAGATAACGTGGCAGGGGCAGAGTTTAACTCCCAGAAGGCCGTGCAGGAGCAACTACAGAAGTCAGACAGAACCAAGAACAGCATCAGCGCCCGGGCTACAGAGGGTAGCACACAGAAACACACACATGCCGACATTAACACACACAGAACACCCACATGCAGATATAAACACACACAGAAACATACACAGAACACCCACATGCAGATATAAACACACACCACACACTAACTAAGTGTATGTCCTGTCTTTGTCTATAGGGGTGAACGTCCCTCCATCCCAGCACCTCTACAGGGCATTGGTCAGTGTGAATGTGGAGGAGGAGGAGCTTATCAGCCAGGCTCTACGTGACAGGCTTCAGCTGGTCTCGCCCACATGCAGCCATGGCAACAAGGCAAGTCCCTCTCACTGACCCCATCTGATTACATTTACGTGTGTGTGTAAGTAATATGTAAATAAAAGTGTGTGTAGAGCGAAATCACTCATGACCTGCAACTGGTCCATAACTGTATTTGTAATCCGTGTGTGTGTGAGAGCAGAAAGAGGACAGTCCTGACCTGCAGGTTTTCTTCAGGGGGGATCTGCTGCGAGAGAAGCCCCTCCTACCAGGGGAGGAGATTACCATACCACGCCCCCAGCCCATCCCACGCCCCGCAGACACAACCTTCGACCTCTACCACAGACACACATGCTGGGAGGCTGGACCCTGACACACACACACTTACTCTGAACCTCTAGACTGAAAGGCCCTGTCCCAAAACTTAAGAAGAGCATTATCCCTTCTTTCCCTCCCTACCTCCGTCATTCTCAGATATAAATATGATATTTTATACTAATTTAAGATATTAAAGGAATGAACCTGTATCATGTTGATGAGCGATCTTTACTGCTTGCGTGTGTGCTTGAGCCTTCGTTTCGTTTGTGCTTGCTTGCATGCGTGTACGAGTTGTGGGTGTTGGAGAGCAAGGGAGGAGGTAGAGGTGGTAGAGGGATGAAGAGGTGAGGGAGAGATTGTCCAGGGATCGAAGACGGCTGCAAGGTGAGTACACAACTTCAATTCACACTGCTGGGTGTGTACTGTTTGTAACAGGGGTATAGAGGGCAATAGTAATGGTGTCTCTTGTAGACACTAACGGAAGCTAACTCTGCCATGGCTTGTTGGCCAAAGCCACCTATGGGGACATGTATGGGTTTGAGGATAAATGCCGAAGCATTTATGTAATCAAAACAAGCACAAAGGCATTATCAAATCCAAGTTTGCTTGTCACGTGCGCCGAATACAACAGGTGTAAACCTTACAGTGAAATGCTTACTTACCGGCCCTAACCAACAGTGCCATTTTTAAGTAAAAAATAGGTATTAGGTGAACAATAGATAAATAAAAAAACGACAGTAAAAAAACTCCATCTCCAAGATTAACTAAATTGAAATGGAATTGAGCCCACATCACCTAGATATGTTGTTTTATATCTCCTAGATGTGTTGTGTTTTACATCTCCTAGATGTGTTGCGTTTTACATCTCATAGATGTGTTGTGTTTTACATCTCATAGATGTGTTGTGTTTTACATCTCATAGATGTGTTGTGTTTTACATCTCATAGATGTGTTGCGTTTTACATCTCATAGATGTGTTGTGTTTTACATCTCCTAGATGTGTTGTGTTTTACATCTCATAGATGTGTTGTTTTACATCTCATAGATGTGTTGTGTTTTACATCTCATAGATGTGTTGTGTTTTACATCTCATAGATGTGTTGTGTTTTACATCTCCTAGATGTGTTGTGTTTTACATCTCCTAGATGTGTTGTTTTACATCTCCTAGATGTGTTGTTTTACATCTCATAGATGTGTTGTTTTACATCTCATAGATGTGTTGTGTTTTACATCTCATAGATGTGTTGTGTTTTACATCTCCTAGATGTGTTGTTTTACATCTCATAGATGTGTTGTGTTTTACATCTCATAGATGTGTTGTGTTTTACATCTCATAGATGTGTTTTACATCTCATAGATGTGTTGTGTTTTACATCTCCTAGATGTGTTTTACATCTCATAGATGTGTTGTGTTTTACATCTCCTAGATGTGTTGTTTTACATCTCATAGATGTGTTGTGTTTTACATCTCCTAGATGTGTTGTTTTTCATCTCATAGATGTGTTGTGTTTTACATCTCCTAGATGTGTTGCGTTTTACATCTCATAGATGTGTTGTGTTTTACATCTCCTAGATGTGTTGTTTTTCATCTCATAGATGTGTTGTGTTTTTCATCTCATAGATGTGTTGTGTTTTACATCTCATAGATGTGTTGTGTTTTACATCTCATAGATGTGTTGTGTTTTACATCTCCTAGATGTGTTGTTTTTCATCTCATAGATGTGTTGTGTTTTACATCTCATAGATGTGTTGTGTTTTACATCTCCTAGATGTGTTGTGTTTTACATCTCCAGTTAGAATCCATCAGCCTACGTCACCCTGTGCTGTAACCTGGGTGATATAGACCATCCACACTTTCTCTCTCTCTCACACACAGGCACGCTTGTACCATCTCAGCTCACCTCTCTCTCTCACGCACACACCCCAGTCTCTGAGACCCGGGCATCTCTCTCTGACCATGGACGTGTCAGCGCTGGGCAGTGGGAGCAGCTGTTCAGAGGATTGTGTGCTAGGGTCTGGCTGTCTGGAGGACTGTGGGAACCAGAGTGACCAGACTGACTGGGAATGGGAGGACTTCAGTGGGGCTGAGCTGGTGTGTGTGACAGCCGTGTGTGTGCTGCTGCTGGCCCTGGGCATCACAGGAAATATGTTAACCATCCTGGTAGTTTGGCTCCGGCCACACCTGAGAAGCACCACCTACCTCTACCTGAGTAGTATGGCCGTCTCCGACCTCCTCATACTGCTTCTGATGCCTTTAGATCTGTACTACAAGGTAAGGGGGAGTCTCGCTAGCTGTGGAGGTTCTGGCCCTGGGGGTTAGACGATATAGTGTCTGAGCTGGGTTGTGTGTGTGTAACCTATCTGTGTGTCCGTCCCTCTAGCTGTGGAGGTTCTGGCCCTGGGGGTTAGACGATATAGTGTCTGAGCTGGGTTGTGTGTGTGTAACCTATCTGTGTGTCCGTCCCTCTAGCTGTGGAGGTTCCGGCCCTGGGATCTGGGTGATGCAGTGTGTAAGCTGAGTGTGTTCATCAGTGAGAGTTGTACCTACTCCTCCATCCTCCACATCACCGCCCTTTCTCTGGAGCGCTACCTCGCTGTCTGTCGACCACTCACAGCCAAGACCCTGGTCACACGGACCCGCGTCCGTACTCTCATTGGCTGCCTGTGGGTTGTGGCCGTGATCAGCGCTGGGCCGGTGTTTGCTATGGTAGGGGTAGAGGAGCTGGGGGGAGGTGAGGGGGAGAGCGAGTGTCGCTGTACGGACTACGCCGTCTCCTCAGGCCTGCTGGGGGCCATGATGTGGCTCTCCAACCTCTACTTCCTGGTGCCGCTGGGCATTCTGGGAGTTGTGTATGGCCTGATCGGCAGGAAGCTTTGGCTCCGCCCACAACGCAGCAGCCGAGACCGCGCCCAGCGACACACCATCAAGATGCTCGGTGAGGCTGTGAGAGAGTCTCTATTTTAAAGTTACTTTGATTTACTGGTTTGGGCCTCAGCAAGCAGCTATTGTGAACCAACTATATCACACATACACTAATAATGAGTTCTAATGTCAACTCTTTCTGTCGCTCCATCCCATATTCTCCTCTCTCTCTAGGGATGATCGTGCTGGCGTTTGTTCTGTGTTGGCTGCCATTCCACGTTGGTCGGAAGTTGTTCTCTGTGACTCTGGGCTCCAGCGCTGATATGTACTACATCTCTCAGTACTTTAACCTGGTCTCCTTTGTGTTGTTCTACCTCAGTGCTGCTGTCAACCCTATCCTCTACAACACCATGTCAGCACGCTACCGCCACGCTGTCCGCAGCCTGCTGCGCTCACACACACCCCGCTCCCACCACCCCCCACCCACGCCACAACACTCTACTACCACCCTGTAACTCACACACACCCCGCTCCCACCACCCCCCACCCACGCCACAACACTCTACTACCACCCTGTAACTCACACACACCCCGCTCCCACCACCCCCACCCACGCCACAACACTCTACCACCACCCTGTAACTCACACACACCCCGCTCCCACCACCCCCACTCACCTCACAACACTCTACCACCACCCTGTAACTCACACACACCCCGCTCCCACCACCCCCACTCACCCCACAACACTCTACCACCACCCTGTAACTCACACACACCCCTCTCCCACCACCCCCCACTCACCCCACAACACTCTACCACCACCCTGTAACTCACACACACCCCGCTCCCACCACCCCCCACAACACTCTACCACCACCCTGTAACTCACACACACCCCTCTCCCACCACCCCCCACAACACTCTACCACCACCCTGTAACTCACACACACCCCTCTCCCACCACCCCCACCCATGCCACAACACTCTACCACCACCCTGTAATTCACACACACCCCGCTCCCACCACCCCCACCCACGCCACAACACTCTACCACCACCCTGTAATTCACACACACCCCTCTCCCACCACCCCCACAACACTCTACCACCACCCTGTAACTCACACACACCCCTCTCCCACCACCCCCCACCCACGCCACAACACTCTACCACCACCCTGTAACTCACACACACCCCACCCCCACCACCCCCCACTCACCCCACAACACTCTACTACCACCCTGTAACTCACACACACCCCGCTCCCACCACCCCCCACCCACGCCACAACACTCTACCACCACCCTGTAACTCACACACACCCCGCTCCCACCACCCCACAACACTCTACCACCACCCTGTAATTCACACACACCCCGCTCCCACCACCCCCCACTCACCTCACAACACTCTACCACCACTCTGTAACTCACGGACACACACACACACACACACAGAAAACCTTGGAGATGGATGGAGGAATAAGACTTTGTTTAGAGGCACATTGTCTTTAGTGAGACATACTGTCAGATTTATTGTATAATATTTGATTCATATATATTTTCCATTTTGATGACTGTTGGTTCTAAACCCCTGAAGGTGTGTGTGTTCTCAGAGTGATGTGTAAAAAACTGTAATTCCAGCCTTTTGTCTTTGTGGTACTTTAGCTCTGGTGTGTGTGTGTGTGCATGCGTCTGTGTGTGTGCGTGTGTGTGTGTGTCACCATGGTGACTAGTGATGGTAAGAATGGCCCCTGGGGAATATTGGCGGGTTGGGAGATTGATTAGAGGGGGTTACTGGGATTATTGGTTAATGTGAGGGAGGGAGGGATGTAAGGTGTGTGTGTGTGTGTGTAGCAGTAGGAGGTTGCAGCCTTTGAGTTGACAGCGTGCTCAGAGTTCCACTCTGTCTCATCACAGACTGACTCATTTAGCAGACTTGACACCTGCAAGCCCACCCACCCCACTCACACAGCTCCTGGGAAGCTCTTGGGAGCCACACATTCTAATAAATCAGTGGCATCAATTAACAAGGGAGACAAGGACACCAGTGGCTACTGCAAACCACCAGGCTCAGATCTGAATATCACAGCAAAGTATATTTTTTTTATTTAAAAAAAAGTCCCTTTTTTTCACATCACAGTACAACATATTCAGTCCCCATTTGAGTATTTTGTATTGATGTACATTTTTGAATGTGTTACATCTAATCTAAATAAAACATTTGACTGATAATAAACTCTGCACTCTTCATTTGATTCACTTTCTTTCATGACAGACTCGCTCAACCTGCCATGATGGAGAGAGAGAATGAAAGAATCTGAATTACTCTAGAGCGTCTGCTAAATGACTTAAATGTAAATGATGTAAATGAAATGTGTCTTTATATTGTGTGTATCTTGGGCTCTGTGTTTCAGAGTAGAGTTCCTATTCAGCCCATCCATCCCCCTCTACCTGCCTAGCACCATCATGGCACACTTGTCTTCTAGCTCTGCTATTCTTCCTGCTTCCATTGTACTATACCTCTCAGGAGGAGAGCTGATAAATGTGGTATCAGGCCAATGGAAATACATTGTCCCCCAGCAAAATGAGTTGACATTTAGGCTATTGTTTATATGTGTATTTTACACTATGTTGTGGTAGAAATCAGAACATAATACTTGTCTGGATGTCAAGCCCAACACATATCATCGTCACCAATCAACTGCATTGCAGTTAAAGAACAACTTAGCATATGAAAATCAGTGGTGGTAGTCAAACTATACTACCAGCTTATACGAACAGGATTTGGCATTTAAGTAACTTTTTCTAAACCTGAAAAGGAACCATTTCTAAATGTTATGCAACGAAAACAACCAAATATATCTAAATTGTACATTAGTAAACCTGTTGAGGGCCTGTTACAGGACATCAATCATGAGCAGTGGCGACCCGTCATTCAGGGCAGGTGGGTCTAAGCCGGGCTTGTCTGTTTTGCATGTTATTTTGGTTTTAATACGCGTCATATAAGTTTGCAAACAATGTAAAAAAAAATATATACATAGAATTGAGTTAATAAAGCCGCATACAAACAGGTAGCTCCAAAATGCAGGTGTTTCAGCCTAGCTCAGTCCTTTCTGTAGTGGTGGGGCAGGCCAGCAGAAAATAGTGATTCGCTCAGCATTGCACCCGCCTTTAGTATGGGAATTGATGGAAATGGATGTAAAATATATCACTAGCCACTTTAAACAATGCTAATTAATATAATGTTTACATACCCTACATTACTCATCTCATATGTATATACTGTACTCTATATAATCTACTGCATCTTTATGTAATACATGTATCACTAGCCACTTTAAACTATGCCACTTTGTTTCCATACTCTACATTACTCATCTCATATGTATATACTGTACTCGATACCATCTACTGCATCTTGCCTATTCCGTTCTGTACCATCACTCATTCATATATATTTATGTACATATTCTTTATCCCTTTACACTTGTGTGTATAAGGTAGTAGTTTTGGAATTGTTAGGTTAGATTACTCGTTGGTTATTACTGCATTGTCGGAACTAGAAGCACAAGCATTTCGCTACACTCGCATTAACATCTGCTAACCATGTGTATGTGACAAATACATTTGATTTGATTTAGTAAGTGTAGACATCAATAATGTGAGCCCTCTGTGTGCTGCATAGCATTACATTAGAAGTGCCCTTTCAAGAAGGCTCACGGTCATTGGCCACAGAAATGACGTCAAATCACGTTATTTGTACAGTAGCTTTGATTGGACTGATCATGACAACGTCTTACTTTCACAATCTTAGCTTGGAGTCATCATCATGAATCAAGTCTACTGGTAAATCTTTTTTATGAACAGAAATAATGAAGAGAAATATAGATAAAACATATCGGTGCTCATCGGCCATTGGACATAAACATTACACAACAATTTGGAGATCGCAAATTCAACAATGAGTGGTTTGTAAGGAATCGGTGACAGTGACTAACTGCAAGTATTGCAACTGGGAAGTCGGGAATAATACATTTTGAAAGGTCATTCAACTCGGAATTGTAAATCCAGCATCTTTCTCTTTGATGATAACATTTGCCCACGAAGGACCAGTGCGCCACTTTCCAAAAATGTCTTATGCTGCTTCATAAATGATGTAAGATGTCAGAGAGATATGTATACTGTAGCTAAGAAAGTAATACTAGTATACATAAGTGTATGTTGTGTAGTAAGCTGTTAGTAGTCTGTTTTCACCAACGCGGTATTGTAAACACATCGTTCGTGGCCGGTGTGTGCTTGTTTGCAAACGTTTTGTGTATAGCTTGACAGTGCTCCTGATAGTAGTACACTGTAAGAACAGCCCATGTTCTGAATTATGTTACTGTACATTTCAAAACTGCTTAACAAATAGGTATGTTGACCACGCCGTCCTAGCTCGCTCATGAATGTCTTAATCGAAGTAACGGATTGCTTTATCCGCTTGTCGTTGTCAAGGTGTGCGCTACTGGTGGAGAAGTCAGGTGCAGGAGAGCAGAGAGTTGTGAACAGGCGCACACTTTATTTAGGCCGAGGCAATAAAACAGACAGACACCACTGCATCAACCTCCAGCCAAAGGTAAAAGTGTAAGGTGCGAAACAGTCACAAAAAAATGAGCAAATGTTTACAATAAACATCCTTCGTGGAAATACTACTGAATAACGGGGAAAAACCCAGCCTGGCGCGTACACACGAAACACGTAACAAAACCAATTTCACAAAAAGACATGGGGGGAGCCGTGACAGTCGTCCCCGTATGCCATAGCTTGTACTGTACATCTCAAATATCAGTAGAAACCACATCTGTTTAAGCAAGTCAGCAATATCAGTGATGTTTTTTTAAGGCAGTAAATGAGGGGGATAGATCCAAATGAGAACACACACCTACACACATTCACACACAAGTCTTGCCATACATCAATAATTACTGGAGTGACCACCCTCTTAGAATCTGACCTGTGAAGGCCCCTGTAACCTTGGAACTTCACAGCTACACACATTCACACACAAGTCTTGCCATACATCAATAATTACTGGAGTGACCACCCTCTTAGAATCTGACCTGTGAAGGCCCCTGTAACCTTGGAACTTCACAGCTACACACATTCACACACAAGTCTTGCCATACATCAATAATTACTGGAGTGACCACCCTCTTAGAATCTGACCTGTGAAGGCCCTGTAACCTTGGAACTTCACAGCTACATTTCAAGTTTTAATGTCACATGCTCAAGTACAGTGACATTACTTTATTGCAAACTCAAAACCCAACAATGCAATAATCAATAACAATGTAATACTAGAAAAAACACATGAGAAATAAGAACACAATAAGTAAGTAAGCATATTATATACAGGGTCAGTTTTAATGCCATATTTAAAATGTGCAGGGATACTGGAGTGATGGAGGTAGATATGTATAGGGGTAAGGAGACAGGGATACTGGAGTGATGGAGGTAGATATGTATAGGGGTAAGGAGACAGGGATACTGGAGTGATGGAGGTAGATATGTGTAGGGGTAAGGTGACAGGGATACTGGAGTAATGGAGGTAGATATGTATAGGAGTAAGGAGACAGGGATACTGGAGTGATGGAGGTAGATATGTATAGGGGTAAGGAGACAGGGATACTGGAGTGATGGAGGTAGATATGTATAGGGGTAAGGTGACAGGGATACTGGAGTGATGGAGGTAGATATGTATAGGGGTAGGTGACAGGGATACTGGAGTGATGGAGGTAGATATGTATAGGGGTAAGGAGACAGGGACACTGGAGTGATGGAGGTAGATATGTATAGGGGTAAGGAGACAGGGATACTGGAGTGATGGAGGTAGATATGTATAGGGGTAAGGTGACAGGGATACTGGAGTGATGGAGGTAGATATGTATAGGGGTAAGGTGACAGGGATACTGGAGTGATGGAGGTAGATATGTATAGGGGTAAGGTGACAGGGATACTGGAGTGATGGAGGTAGATATGTATAGGGGTAAGGAGACAGGGATACTGGAGTGATGGAGGTAGATATGTATAGGGGTAAGGTGACAGGGATACTGGAGTGATGGAGGTAGATATGTATAGGGGTAAGGTGACAGGGATACTGGAGTGATGGAGGTAGATATGTATAGGGGTAAGGTGACAGGGATACTGGAGTGATGGAGGTAGATATGTATAGGGGTAAGGAGACAGGGATACTGGAGTGATGGAGGTAGATATGTATAGGGGTAAGGAGACAGGGATACTGGAGTGATGGAGGTAGATATGTATAGGGGTAAGGTGACAGGGATACTGGAGTGATGGAGGTAGATTTTTTTATTAATTTTTTATTTCACCTTTATTTAACCAGGTAGAATAGTTGAGAACAAGTTCTCATTTGCAACTGCGACCTGGCCAAGATAAAGCATAGCAGTGTGAACAGACAACACAGAGTTACACATGGAGTAAACAATTAACAAGTCAATAACACAGTAGAAAAAAAAGGGGAGTCTATATACATTGTGTGCAAAAGGCATGAGGAGTTAGGCGAATAATTACAATTTTGCAGATTAACACTGGAGTGATAAATGATCAGATGGTCATGTACAGGTAGAGATATTGGTGTGCAAAAGAGCAGAAAAGTAAATAAATAAAAACAGTATGGGGATGAGGTAGGTGAAAATGGGTGGGCTATTTACCAATAGACTATGTACAGCTGCAGCGATCGGTTAGCTGCTCAGATAGCAGATGTTTGAAGTTGGTGAGGGAGATAAAAGTCTCCAACTTCAGCGATTTTTGCAATTCGTGGAGATATGTATAGGGGTAAGGAGACAGGGATACTGGAGTAATGGAGGTAGATATGTATAGGGGTAAGGTGACAGGGATACTGGAGTAATGGAGGTAGATATGTATAGGAGTAAGGAGACAGGGATACTGGAGTGATGGAGGTAGATATGTATAGGGGTAAGGAGACAGGGATACTGGAGTGATGGAGGTAGATATGTATAGGGGTAAGGAGACAGGGATACTGGAGTAATGGAGGTAGATATGTATAGGGGTAAGGAGACAGGGATACTGGAGTGATGGAGGTAGATATGTATAGGGGTAAGGAGACAGGGATACTGGAGTGATGGAGGTAGATATGTATAGGGGTAAGGAGACAGGGATACTGGAGTGATGGAGGTAGATATGTATAGGGGTAAGGTGACAGGGATACTGGAGTGATGGAGGTATATATGTATAGGGGTAAGGGGACAGGGATACTGGAGTGATGGAGGTAGATATGTATAGGGGTAGGTGACAGGGATACTGGAGTGATGGAGGTAGATATGTATAGGGGTAAGGAGACAGGGACACTGGAGTGATGGAGGTAGATATGTATAGGGGTAAGGAGACAGGGATACTGGAGTGATGGAGGTAGATATGTATAGGGGTAAGGTGACAGGGATACTGGAGTGATGGAGGTAGATATGTATAGGGGTAAGGAGACAGGGATACTGGAGTGATGGAGGTAGATATGTATAGGGGTAAGGGGACAGGGATACTGGAGTGATGGAGGTAGATATGTATAGGGGTAAGGGGACAGGGATACTGGAGTGATGGAGGTAGATATGTATAGGGGTAAGGAGACAGGGATACTGGAGTGATGGAGGTAGATATGTATAGGAGTAAGGAGACAGGGATACTGGAGTGATGGAGGTAGATATGTATAGGGGTAAGGAGACAGGGATGCTGGCGTGATGGAGGTAGATATGTATAGGAGTAAGGAGACAGGGATACTGGAGTGATGGAGGTAGATATGTATAGGGGTAAGGAGACAGGGATACTGGAGTGATGGAGGTAGATATGTATAGGGGTAAGGAGACAGGGATACTGGAGTGATGGAGGTAGATATGTATAGGGGTAAGGAGACAGGGATACTGGAGTGATGGAGGTAGATATGTATAGGGGCAAGGTGACTAGGCAACTAGATATAACATAAACAGTGTAGCAACAGATTGTATGTGAGTGGGTGTGGGGGTTTGTAGAGTCAGTATAAATGTATGTGCGTATTATGTGTGAGTGAGCAGATGACGGAGTGAGTGAGTGAGTGTATGTGTGTTAGTGTGTAGGGCCCTGTGAGTGTGCGTAAAGACAGTGTGTTAGTGTGTAGGGCCCTGTGAGTGTGCATAGAGACAGTGTGTTAGTGTGTAGGGCCCTGTGAGTGTGCATAGAGACAGTGTGTTAGTGTGTAGGGCCCTGTGAGTGTGCATAGAGACAGTGTGTTAGTGTGTAGGGCCCTGTGAGTGTGCATAGAGCCAGTGTGTTAGTGTGTAGGGCCCTGTGAGTGTGCATAGAGACAGTGTGTTAGTGTGTAGGGCCCTGTGAGTGTGCATAGAGACAGTGTGTTAGTGTGTAGGGCCCTGTGAGTGTGCATAGAGACATTGCAAAAATAAACGCTCAATAAAGATACAAGGTTAACTCAGATAGTCCGTGTAGCTATTTTGTCATCTATTTGTCAGTCGTATTGCTTGGAGATAGAAGCTGTTCAGGAGCCTGTTGGTGTCAGACTTGATGCACTGGTACATCTTGCAGTGCAGAAGCAGAGAGAATAGTCTATGGCTTGGGTGACTGGAGTCTTTAATGATTTTCCAGGCCTTCCTTCCACACCTGATATCAATGTCCTGGATGGCAGGAAGCTCGGCCCCAGTAATGTACTCAGCTGTCCGCACCACCCACTGTTGCGGTCCATACTAGGCAGTGATGCAGCCAGTCAAGACGCTATCAATGGTACAGCAGTAGAACTGTTTAAGGATTTGAGGGCCCATGCAAAACAGTTTTAACCTCCTGAGGGAGAAGAGGCACTTAGCACCTTCTTCATGACTGTGCGTGTGTGTTTGGACCATTTTAAGTCTTGTGATTAGGACACCGGGGCTCCACTGCAGCCCTTTCGATGTGGATAGGGGCGTGCTCGCCCCCCTGTTTCCTGCAGTCCACGATCCGCACCTTGGTCTTACTGACGTTGAGGGAGAGATTGATTCTCTGTCACCACACTGCCAGGTCACTGACCTCCTCCCTTTAGGCTGACTCATCGTCGCCGGTGATCAGGCCTACCACCATTGTGTCGTCAGCAAACTTGATGGTGTTGGAGTCGTGATTGGCCACGCAGTCGTGGGTGAACAGGGAGTACAGGAGAGGACTAACCACACACCCCTGTGGGGCCCCAGTGTTGAGGGTCAGTGTGGCAGAGGTGATGTTTCCTCTCCTCGGCACCTGGGGTCGGTCGGTCAGGAAGTCCAGGATCCAGTTGCAGAGGGAGGTGTTCAGACCCAGAGTCCTAAGCTTGGTGATGAGCTTGGAAGGGACAATGGTGTTGAATGCTGAGCTGTAGTCAATGAACAGCATTCTCACATAGGTATTCCTCTTATCCAGGTGGGTGAGGTCAGTGTGGAGAGCAATTGGAATTGGTCTAGGGAAGGGTTCCCCAAATTTAGCCCGTGGGGGATTTTATTTGTCCCCCCAAGTTTTCTGAGCCCAAATAAAAACGTTGGGGATTTTTAATTCTTGAACATAAAAGACGAGGAAATAAAAACACCAGGAAATCTGCTCCAAGTTATTTTAATTTAAGAAATCTGTTCCCAAGTATTCCCACGCATAAATCAAATCAAATGTTATTTGTCACATACACATGGTTAGCATATGTCAATGCGAGTGTAGCGAAATGCTTGTGCTTCTAGTTCCGACAATGCAGTAATATCCAACGAGTAATCTAACCTAACAATTTCACAACAACTACCTTATACACATAAGTGTAAAGGGATGAAGAATATGTACATAAAGATATATTAATGAGTGATGGTACAGAACGGCATAGGCAAGATGCAGTAGATGGTATCGAGTACAGTATATACATATGAGATGAGTAATGTAGGGTATGTAAACATATAAAAGTGGCATTGTTTAAAGTGGCTAGTGATACATGTATTACATAAAGATGCAGTAGATGGTATAGAGTACAGTATATACATATGAGATGAGTAATGTAGGGTATGTAAACATTATATTAAGTGGCATTGTTTAAAGTGGCTAGTGATACATGTATTACATAAAGATGCAGTAGATGGTATTGAGTACAGTATATACATATGAGATGAGTAATGTAGGGTATGTAAACATTATATTAAGTGGCATTGTTTACAGTGGCTAGTGATACATTTTTTACATACATTTTTCCATTATTTAAGTGGCTGGAGTTGAGTCAGTATTTTGGCAGCAGCCACTGAATATTAGTGGTGGCTGTTTAACAGTCTGATGGCCTTGAGATAGAAGCTGTTTTTCAGTCTCTCGGTCCCAGCTTTGATGCACCTGTACTGACCTCGCCTTCTGGATGATAGCGGGGTGAACAGGCAGTGGCTCGGGTGGTTGTTGTCCTTGATGATCTTTATGGCCTTCCTGTGACATCGGGTGGTGTAGGTGTCCTGGAGGGCAGGTAGTTTGCCCCCGGTGATGCGTTGTGCAGACCTCACTACCCTCTGGAGAGCCTTACGGTTGTGGGCGGAGCAGACCTCACCACCCTCTGGAGAGCCTTGTGGTTGTGGGCCAAGCAGACCTCACTACCCTCTGGAGAGCCTTGTGGTTGTGGGCCAAGCAGACCTCACTACCCTATGGAGAGCCTTGTGGTTGTGAGCCAAGCAGACCTCACTACCCTCTGGAGAGCCTTGTGGTTGTGGGCCAAGCAGACCTCACTACCCTCTGGAGAGCCTTGTGGTTGTGGGCGGAGCAGACCTCACTACCCTCTGGAGAGCCTTGTGGTTGTGGGCCAAGCAGACCTCACTACCCTCTGGAGAGCCTTGTGGTTGTGGGCCAAGCAGACCTCACTACCCTCTGGAGAGCCTTGTGGTTGTGGGCCAAGCAGACCTCACCACCCTCTGGAGAGCCTTGTGGTTGTGGGCGGAGCAGACCTCACTACCCTCTGGAGAGCCTTACGGTTGTGGGCGGAGCAGACCTCACCACCCTCTGGAGAGCCTTGTGGTTGTGGGCGGAGCAGACCTCACTACCCTCTGGAGAGCCTTGTGGTTGTGGGCGGAGCAGACCTCTCCACCCTCTGGAGAGCCTTGTGGTTGTGTACGGAGCAGACCTCACCACCCTTTGGACAGCCTTGTGGTTGTGGGCGGAGCAGACCTCTCCACCCTCTGGAGAGCCTTGTGGTTGTGTACGGAGCAGACCTCACCACCCTTTGGACAGCCTTGTGGTTGTGGGCGGAGCAGACCTCACCACCCTCTGGAGAGCCTTGTGGTTGTGTATTTGAAGTTTTCTTTTGTTAAACAAGCTTCAGTCGCTGTAATAACTATTGTATGTTCTAATTTACTATTCAGCAATCGTGACTCTCAGAAGTTTTAATAATGACTTAAAAAGATAATATGCCATTGGTGGATTTCCATTTGTTGATTCATTAATTATTTTACACATTTGGAATAAACCGATTCCATTAGGAATAAACGAATTCCATTAGAATAAACCAATTATCTTAGCCATTTTTATCATGCCTTTGTTTAGGCTCCTAGATGTGGATGTGAAGCTGATTGCCAAGTATTTTATCATGTAGTTTCTTCAATAGCATTAAGAACGAAGAGGGGAATCAATGAAATCAGTGTCAATCTCAATGGGCTCGTTTGAGTGATGCAACCGACTGCAGAAAAGTTGAGTGAGGTTGGTGCGTCTGCAACAGCCGAAAGTCAGACACTGATGTGGTTTCCCAACAGCAAGAGCAACAGCCGAAAGTCAGACACTGATGTGGTTTCCCAACAGCAAGAGCAACAGCCGAAAGTCAGACACTGATGTGGTTTCCCAACAGCAAGAGCAACAGCCGAAAGTCAGACACTGATGTGGTTTCCCAACAGCAAGAGCAACAGCCGAAAGTCAGACACTGATGTGGTTTCCCAACAGCAGAAAGTCAGACACTTATGTGGTTTCCCAACAGCTGAAAGTCAGACACTGATGTGGTTTCCCAACAGCTGAAAGTCAGACACTGATGTGGTTTCCCAACAGCAGAAAGTCAGACACTGATGTGGTTTCCCAACAGCAGAAAGTCAGACACTGATGTGGTTTCCCAACAGCTGAAAGTCAGACACTGATGTGGTTTCCCAACAGCAGAAAGTCAGACACTGATGTGGTTTCCCAACAGCAGAAAGTCAGACACTGATGTGGTTTCCCAACAGCTGAAAGTCAGACACTGATGTGGTTTCCCAACAGCAGAAAGTCAGACACTGATGTGGTTTCCCAACAGCTGAAAGTCAGACACTGATGTGGTTTCCCAACAGCTGAAAGTCAGACACTGATGTGGTTTCCCAACAGCTGAAAGTCAGACACTGATGTGGTTTCCCAACAGCTGAAAGTCAGACACTGATGTGGTTTCCCAACAGCTGAAAGTCAGACACTGATGTGGTTTCCCAACAGCTGAAAGTCAGACACTGATGTGGTTTCCCAACAGCTGAAAGTCAGACACTGATGTGGTTTCCCAACCAACAGCTGAAAGTCAGACACTGATGTGGTTTCCCAACAGCTGAAAGTCAGACACTGATGTGGTTTCCCAACAGCTGAAAGTCAGACACTGATGTGGTTTCCCAACAGCTGAAAGTCAGACACTGATGTGGTTTCCCAACAGCTGAAAGTCAGACACTGATGTGGTTTCCCAACAGCTGAAAGTCAGACACTGATGTGGTTTCCCAACAGCTGAAAGTCAGACACTGATGTGGTTTCCCAACAGCTGAAAGTCAGACACTGATGTGGTTTCCCAACAGCAGAAAGTCAGACACTGATGTGGTTTCCCAACAGCTGAAAGTCAGACACTGATGTGGTTTCCCAACAGCAAGAGCAACAGCTGAAAGTCAGACACTGATGTGGTTTCCCAACAGCTGAAAGTCAGACACTGATGTGGTTTCCCAACAGCAAGAGCAACAGCTGAAAGTCAGACACTGATGTGGTTTCCCAACAGCTGAAAGTCAGACACTGATGTGGTTTCCCAACAGCTGAAAGTCAGACACTGATGTGGTTTCCCAACAGCTGAAAGTCAGACACTGATGTGGTTTCCCAACAGCTGAAAGTCAGACACTGATGTGGTTTCCCAACAGCTGAAAGTCAGACACTGATGTGGTTTCCCAACAGCTGAAAGTCAGACACTGATGTGGTTTCCCAACAGCAAGAGCAACAGCTGAAAGTCAGACACTGATGTGGTTTCCCAACAGCTGAAAGTCAGACACTGATGTGGTTTCCCAACAGCTGAAAGTCAGACACTGATGTGGTTTCCCAACAGCTGAAAGTCAGACACTGATGTGGTTTCCCAACAGCTGAAAGTCAGACACTGATGTGGTTTCCCAACAGCTGAAAGTCAGACACTGATGTGGTTTCCCAACAGCTGAAAGTCAGACACTGATGTGGTTTCCCAACAGCTGAAAGTCAGACACTGATGTGGTTTCCCAACAGCTGAAAGTCAGACACTGATGTGGTTTCCCAACAGCTGAAAGTCAGACACTGATGTGGTTTCCCAACAGCTGAAAGTCAGACACTGATGTGGTTTCCCAACAGCAGAAAGTCAGACACTGATGTGGTTTCCCAACAGCAGAAAGTCAGACACTGATGTGGTTTCCCAACAGCTGAAAGTCAGACACTGATGTGGTTTCCCAACAGCTGAAAGTCAGACACTGATGTGGTTTCCCAACAGCTGAAAGTCAGACACTGATGTGGTTTCCCAACAGCTGAAAGTCAGACACTGATGTGGTTTCCCAACAGCTGAAAGTCAGACACTGATGTGGTTTCCCAACAGCTGAAAGTCAGACACTGATGTGGTTTCCCAACAGCTGAAAGTCAGACACTGATGTGGTTTCCCAACAGCTGAAAGTCAGACACTGATGTGGTTTCCCAACAGCTGAAAGTTAGACACTGATGTGGTTTCCCAACAGCTGAAAGTCAGACACTGATGTGGTTTCCCAACAGCTGAAAGTCAGACACTGATGTGGTTTCCCAACAGCTGAAAGTCAGACACTGATGTGGTTTCCCAACAGCAGAAAGTCAGACACTGATGTGGTTTCCCAACAGCTGAAAGTCAGACACTGATGTGGTTTCCCAACAGCTGAAAGTCAGACACTGATGTGGTTTCCCAACAGCTGAAAGTCAGACACTGATGTGGTTTCCCAACAGCTGAAAGTCAGACACTGATGTGGTTTCCCAACAGCAGAAAGTCAGACACTGATGTGGTTTCCCAACAGCTGAAAGTCAGACACTGATGTGGTTTCCCAACAGCTGAAAGTCAGACACTGATGTGGTTTCCCAACAGCAGAAAGTCAGACACTGATGTGGTTTCCCAACAGCTGAAAGTCAGACACTGATGTGGTTTCCCAACAGCTGAAAGTCAGACACTGATGTGGTTTCCCAACAGCAGAAAGTCAGACACTGATGTGGTTTCCCAACAGCTGAAAGTCAGACACTGATGTGGTTTCCCAACAGCAGAAAGTCAGACACTGATGTGGTTTCCCAACAGCTGAAAGTCAGACACTGATGTGGTTTCCCAACAGCTGAAAGTCAGACACTGATGTGGTTTCCCAACAGCTGAAAGTCAGACACTGATGTGGTTTCCCAACAGCTGAAAGTCAGACACTGATGTGGTTTCCCAACAGCTGAAAGTCAGACACTGATGTGGTTTCCCAACAGCTGAAAGTCAGACACTGATGTGGTTTCCCAACAGCTGAAAGTCAGACACTGATGTGGTTTCCCAACAGCTGAAAGTCAGACACTGATGTGGTTTCCCAACAGCAGAAAGTCAGACACTGATGTGGTTTCCCAACAGCTGAAAGTCAGACACTGATGTGGTTTCCCAACAGCAAGAGCAACAGCTGAAAGTCAGACACTGATGTGGTTTCCCAACAGCTGAAAGTCAGACACTGATGTGGTTTCCCAACAGCTGAAAGTCAGACACTGATGTGGTTTCCCAACAGCAAGAGCAACAGCTGAAAGTCAGACACTGATGTGGTTTCCCAACAGCTGAAAGTCAGACACTGATGTGGTTTCCCAACAGCTGAAAGTCAGACACTGATGTGGTTTCCCAACAGCTGAAAGTCAGACACTGATGTGGTTTCCCAACAGCTGAAAGTCAGACACTGATGTGGTTTCCCAACAGCTGAAAGTCAGACACTGATGTGGTTTCCCAACAGCTGAAAGTCAGACACTGATGTGGTTTCCCAACAGCAAGAGCAACAGCTGAAAGTCAGACACTAATGTGGTTTCCCAACAGCTGAAAGTCAGACACTGATGTGGTTTCCCAACAGCTGAAAGTCAGACACTGATGTGGTTTCCCAACAGCTGAAAGTCAGACACTGATGTGGTTTCCCAACAGCTGAAAGTCAGACACTGATGTGGTTTCCCAACAGCTGAAAGTCAGACACTGATGTGGTTTCCCAACAGCTGAAAGTCAGACACTGATGTGGTTTCCCAACAGCTGAAAGTCAGACACTGATGTGGTTTCCCAACAGCTGAAAGTCAGACACTGATGTGGTTTCCCAACAGCTGAACGTCAGACACTGATGTGGTTTCCCAACAGCTGAAAGTCAGACACTGATGTGGTTTCCCAACAGCTGAAAGTCAGACACTGATGTGGTTTCCCAACAGCAGAAAGTCAGACACTGATGTGGTTTCCCAACAGCAGAAAGTCAGACACTGATGTGGTTTCCCAACAGCAGAAAGTCAGACACTGATGTGGTTTCCCAACAGCTGAAAGTCTGACACTGATGTGGTTTCCCAACAGCTGAAAGTCAGACACTGATGTGGTTTCCCAACAGCTGAAAGTCAGACACTGATGTGGTTTCCCAACAGCTGAAAGTCAGACACTGATGTGGTTTCCCAACAGCTGAAAGTCAGACACTGATGTGGTTTCCCAACAGCTGAAAGTCAGACACTGATGTGGTTTCCCAACAGCTGAAAGTCAGACACTGATGTGGTTTCCCAACAGCTGAAAGTTAGACACTGATGTGGTTTCCCAACAGCTGAAAGTCAGACACTGATGTGGTTTCCCAACAGCTGAAAGTCAGACACTGATGTGGTTTCCCAACAGCTGAAAGTCAGACACTGATGTGGTTTCCCAACAGCAGAAAGTCAGACACTGATGTGGTTTCCCAACAGCTGAAAGTAAGACACTGATGTGGTTTCCCAACAGCTGAAAGTCAGACACTGATGTGGTTTCCCAACAGCTGAAAGTCAGACACTGATGTGGTTTCCCAACAGCTGAAAGTCAGACACTGATGTGGTTTCCCAACAGCAGAAAGTCAGACACTGATGTGGTTTCCCAACAGCTGAAAGTCAGACACTGATGTGGTTTCCCAACAGCTGAAAGTCAGACACTGATGTGGTTTCCCAACAGCTGAAAGTCAGACACTGATGTGGTTTCCCAACAGCTGAAAGTCAGACACTGATGTGGTTTCCCAACAGCTGAAAGTCAGACACTGATGTGGTTTCCCAACAGCAGAAAGTCAGACACTGATGTGGTTTCCCAACAGCTGAAAGTCAGACACTGATGTGGTTTCCCAACAGCAGAAAGTCAGACACTGATGTGGTTTCCCAACAGCTGAAAGTCAGACACTGATGTGGTTTCCCAACAGCTGAAAGTCAGACACTGATGTGGTTTCCCAACAGCTGAAAGTCAGACACTGATGTGGTTTCCCAACAGCTGAAAGTCAGACACTGATGTGGTTTCCCAACAGCAGAAAGTCAGACACTGATGTGGTTTCCCAACAGCTGAAAGTCAGACACTGATGTGGTTTCCCAACAGCTGAAAGTCAGACACTGATGTGGTTTCCCAACAGCTGAAAGTCAGACACTGATGTGGTTTCCCAACAGCTGAAAGTCAGACACTGATGTGGTTTCCCAACAGCTGAAAGTCAGACACTGATGTGGTTTCCCAACAGCTGAAAGTCAGACACTGATGTGGTTTCCCAACAGCAGAAAGTCAGACACTGATGTGGTTTCCCAACAGCTGAAAGTCAGACACTGATGTGGTTTCCCAACAGCAGAAAGTCAGACACTGATGTGGTTTCCCAACAGCTGAAAGTCAGACACTGATGTGGTTTCCCAACAGCTGAAAGTCAGACACTGATGTGGTTTCCCAACAGCTGAAAGTCAGACACTGATGTGGTTTCCCAACAGCTGAAAATCAGACACTGATGTGGTTTCCCAACAGCTGAAAGTCAGACACTGATGTGGTTTCCCAACAGCTGAAAGTCAGACACTGATGTGGTTTCCCAACAGCTGAAAGTCAGACACTGATGTGGTTTCCCAACAGCTGAAAGTCAGACACTGATGTGGTTTCCCAACAGCTGAAAGTCAGACACTGATGTGGTTTCCCAACAGCTGAAAGTCAGACACTGATGTGGTTTCCCAACAGCTGAAAGTCAGACACTGATGTGGTTTCCCAACAGCTGAAAGTCAGACACTGATGTGGTTTCCCAACAGCTGAAAGTCAGACACTGATGTGGTTTCCCAACAGCTGAAAGTCAGACACTGATGTGGTTTCCCAACAGCTGAAAGTCAGACACTGATGTGGTTTCCCAACAGCTGAAAGTCAGACACTAATGTGGTTTCCCAACAGCAGAAAGTCAGACACTGATGTGGTTTCCCAACAGCTGAAAGTCAGACACTGATGTGGTTTCCCAACAGCAGAAAGTCAGACACTGATGTGGTTTCCCAACAGCTGAAAGTCAGACACTGATGTGGTTTCCCAACAGCTGAAAGTCAGACACTGATGTGGTTTCCCAACAGCTGAAAGTCAGACACTGATGTGGTTTCCCAACAGCTGAAAGTCAGACACTGATGTGGTTTCCCAACAGCTGAAAGTCAGACACTGATGTGGTTTCCCAACAGCAGAAAGTCAGACACTGATGTGGTTTCCCAACAGCTGAAAGTCAGACACTGATGTGGTTTCCCAACAGCAGAAAGTCAGACACTGATGTGGTTTCCCAACAGCTGAAAGTCAGACACTGATGTGGTTTCCCAACAGCTGAAAGTCAGACACTGATGTGGTTTCCCAACAGCTGAAAGTCAGACACTGATGTGGTTTCCCAACAGCTGAAAGTCAGACACTGATGTGGTTTCCCAACAGCTGAAAGTCAGACACTGATGTGGTTTCCCAACAGCTGAAAGTCAGACACTGATGTGGTTTCCCAACAGCTGAAAGTCAGACACTGATGTGGTTTCCCAACAGCTGAAAGTCAGACACTGATGTGGTTTCCCAACAGCTGAAAGTCAGACACTGATGTGGTTTCCCAACAGCTGAAAGTCAGACACTGATGTGGTTTCCCAACAGCAGAAAGTCAGACACTGATGTGGTTTCTCAACAGCAGAAAGTCAGACACTGATGTGGTTTCCCAACAGCTGAAAGTCAGACACTGATGTGGTTTCCCAACAGCTGAAAGTCAGACACTGATGTGGTTTCCCAACAGCTGAAAGTCAGACACTGATGTGGTTTCCCAACAGCTGAAAGTCAGACACTGATGTGGTTTCCCAACAGCTGAAAGTCAGACACTGATGTGGTTTCCCAACAGCAGAAAGTCAGACACTGATGTGGTTTCCCAACAGCTGAAAGTCAGACACTGATGTGGTTTCCCAACAGCAGAAAGTCAGACACTGATGTGGTTTCCCAACAGCTGAAAGTCAGACACTGATGTGGTTTCCCAACAGCTGAAAGTCAGACACTGATGTGGTTTCCCAACAGCTGAAAGTCAGACACTGATGTGGTTTCCCAACAGCTGAAAGTCAGACACTGATGTGGTTTCCCAACAGCTGAAAGTCAGACACTGATGTGGTTTCCCAACAGCTGAAAGTCAGACACTGATGTGGTTTCCCAACAGCAGAAAGTCAGACACTGATGTGGTTTCCCAACAGCTGAAAGTCAGACACTGATGTGGTTTCCCAACAGCAAGGCACAGTGCAGTGGCAGTGTTGCCATCGTTTATATACTTACATTGTTTTGTTTTTGTACTGTCTAAATCATTTCCAACCCACGTATCGCACACTCACAAACTTTCACTGTATTGTATTAGTTATTTTATATATTGTGCAGAGTGGCTAATAAGAAGAAAAGATTAAGATGTGCAAAAGAACACAGACACTGGACAGAGGAATTCTGCCTAGAAGACCAGCATCCCGGAGTCGCCTCTTCACTGTTGAAGTTGAGACTGGTGTTTTGCGGGTTCTATTTAATGAAGTTGCCAGTTGAGGACTTGTGAGGCGTCTGTTTCTCAAACTAGACACTCTAGTGTACTTGTCCTCTTGCTCAGTTGTGCACCCGGGCCTCCCACTCCTCTTTCTATTTCTAGTTAGAGCCAGTTTGCGCTGTTCTGTGAAGGGAGCGTTATACGAGATCTTCAGTTTATTGGCAATTTCTGGCATGGAATAGCCTTCGTTTCTCAGAACAAGTATAAACTGACGCGTTTCAGAATAAATGTCTTTGTTTCTGTCCATTTGTAGCCCGTAATCGAACCCACAAATGCTGATGCTCCAGATACTGAACTAGTCTAAAGAAGGCCAGTTTTATTGCTTCTTTAATCAGAACAACCGTTTTCAGCTTTGCTAACATAATTGCAAAAGGGTTTTCCAATGATCAATTAGCTTTTGAAAATGATAAACGTGCCATTGGAACACAGGAGTGATGTTTGCTGATAATGGGCCTCTCTACGCCTATGTAGATTTTCCACAGAAAATCTGTCGTTTCCAGCTACAATAGTCATTTACAACATTAATGTCTACTCTGTATTTCTGATCATTTGATGTTATTTTAATGGACGAAAATTGTGCTTTTCTTTAAAAAACAATGACATTTCTAAGTGACCCCAAACTTTTGAACGGTAGCATATATTGAACATTTTAATTTACTGTTCCATATTTTATTGAACTAGTACTTGTTGTCTTAATTATGCATTTGGTCTTGTCTAGAATACTATCCTAGTAGCAGTCATATTTACAATGGACCATGAATACTAGGCTAGTTTTTTGCAAATAACCTAGCTACCTACCTAAATAAAATTACTAGCAACATACCCTTATTTTACCTGATCCTCTTCTCATTCAGCCAGTGGAGATCTATATTTAATCTCTTGTCATTTCTGACAACTATATGAACGAGGTGAAATCTATTTCAGTTCATGGTGGCAGTATGCACTGCTGTATTCAAGCAACTCAGAATGAACTCGTTGACATGTTCTGTTGCAGCTTGAAAGCCAGATGAACTCATTTCAGAATGTATCCATAATCATGAATGAATAAGCATATTTATTTGACAAGAATGCACCTAGTCACCCATCAATCATCTTAACTCCAACAATTACATTGTTTTAATAAAATCAAAATAGTAAACAATGCATACATACATATGCCTTTCATACATAACATATGCCTAAACACAGCTATATCAACACCCTTCTGGTCAATGTAACAGGTCCATGTAGCCATGTCTAAACACAGCTATATCAACACCCTTCTGGTCAATGTAACAGGTCCATGTAGCCATGCCTAAACACAGCTAATACAACACCCTTCTAGTCAATGTAACAGGTCCATGTAGCCATGCCTAAACACAGCTATATCAACACCCTTCTAGTGTAACAGGTCCATGTAGCCATGCCTAAACACAGCTATATCAACACCCTTCTAGTGTAACAGGTCCATGTAGCCATGCCTAAACACAGCTATATCAACACCCTTCTAGTGTAACAGGTCCATGTAGCCATGCCGAAACACAGCTATATCAACACCCTTCTAATCAATGTAACAGGTCCATGTAGCCATGCCTAAACACAGCTATATCAACACCCTTCTAGTCAATGTAACAGGTCCATGTAGCCATGCCTAAACACAGCTATATCAACACCCTTCTAGTGTAACAGGTCCATGAAGCCATGCCTAAACAGAGCTATATCAACACCCTTCGAGTGTAACAGGTCCATGAAGCCATGCCTAAACACAGCTATATCAACACCCTTCTAGTGTAACAGGTCCATGTAGCCATGCCTAAACACAGCTATATCAACACCCTTCTAGTGTATCAGGTCCATGTAGCCATGCCTAAACACAGCTATATCAACACCCTTCTAGTGTAACAGGTCCATGTAGCCATGCCTAAACACAGCTAATACAACACCCTTCTAGTGTAACAGGTCCATGTAGCCATGCCTAAACACAGCTATATCAATACCCTTCTAGTGTAACAGGTCCATGTAGCCATGCCTAAACACAGCTATATCAACACCCTTCTAGTGTAACAGGTCCATGTAGCCATGCCTAAACACAGCTATATCAACACCCTTCTAGTGTAACAGGTCCATGTAGCCATGCCTAAACACAGCTATAGCAACACCCTTCTAGTGTAACAGGTCCATGTAGCCATGCGTAAACACAGCTATATCTACACCCTTTTGGTCAATGTAACAGGTCCATGTAGCCATGCCTAAACACAGCTATATCAACACCCTTCTAGTGTAACAGGTCCATGTAGCCATGCCTAAACACAGCTATATCAACACCCTTCTAGTGTAACAGGTCCATGAAGCCATGCCTAAACACAGCTATATCAACACCCTTCTAGTGTATCAGGTCCATGTAGCCATGCCTAAACACAGCTATATCAACACCCTTCTAGTGTAACAGGTCCATGTAGCCATGCCGAAACACAGCTATATCAACACCCTTCTAATCAATGTAACAGGTCCATGTAGCCATGCCTAAACACAGCTATATCAACACCCTTCTAGTCAATGTAACAGGTCCATGTAGCCATGCCTAAACACAGCTATATCAACACCCTTCTAGTGTAACAGGTCCATGAAGCCATGCCTAAACAGAGCTATATCAACACCCTTCGAGTGTAACAGGTCCATGAAGCCATGCCTAAACACAGCTATATCAACACCCTTCTAGTGTAACAGGTCCATGTAGCCATGCCTAAACACAGCTATATCAACACCCTTCTGGTCAATGTAACAGGTCCATGTAGCCATGCCTAAACACAGCTAATACAACACCCTTCTAGTCAATGTAACAGGTCCATGTAGCCATGCCTAAACACAGCTATATCAACACCCTTCTAGTGTAACAGGTCCATGTAGCCATGCCTAAACACAGCTAATACAACACCCTTCTAGTGTAACAGGTCCATGTAGCCATGCCTAAACACAGCTATATCAATACCCTTCTAGTGTTACAGGTCCATGTAGCCATGCCTAAACACAGCTATATCAACACCCTTCTAGTGTAACAGGTCCATGTAGCCATGCCTAAACACAGCTATATCAACACCCTTCTAGTGTAACAGGTCCATGTAGCCATGCCTAAACACAGCTATATCAACACCCTTCTAGTGTAACAGGTCCATGTAGCCATGCCTAAACACAGCTATATTAACACCCTTCTAGTCAATGTAACAGGTCCATGTAGCCATGCCTAAACACAGCTATATCAACACCCTTCTAGTGTAACAGGTCAATGTAGCCATGCCTAAACACAGCTATGTCAACACCCTTCTAGTGTAACAGGTCCATGTAGCCATGCCTAAACACAGCTATATCAACACCCTTCTAGTGTAACAGGTCCATGAAGCCATGCCTAAACACAGCTATATCAACACCCTTCTAGTCAATGTAACAGGTCCATGTAGCCATGCCTAAACACAGCTAATACAACACCCTTCTAGTGTAACAGGTCCATGTAGCCATGCCTAAACACAGCTATATCAATACCCTTCTAGTGTTACAGGTCCATGTAGCCATGCCTAAACACAGCTATATCAACACCCTTCTAGTGTAACAGGTCCATGTAGCCATGCCTAAACACAGCTATATCAACACCCTTCTAGTGTAACAGGTCCATGTAGCCATGCCTAAACACAGCTATATCAACACCCTTCTAGTGTAACAGGTCCATGTAGCCATGCCTAAACACAGCTATATCAACACCCTTCTAGTCAATGTAACAGGTCCATGTAGCCATGCCTAAACACAGCTATATCAACACCCTTCTAGTGTAACAGGTCCATGTAGCCATGCCTAAACACAGCTATGTCAACACCCTTCTAGTGTAACAGGTCCATGTAGCCATGCCTAAACACAGCTATATCAACACCCTTCTAGTGTAACAGGTCCATGAAGCCATGCCTAAACACAGCTATATCAACACCCTTCTAGTCAATGTAACAGGTCCATGTAGCCATGCCTAAACACAGCTATATCAACACCCTTCTAGTGTAACAGGTCCATGTAGCCATGCCTAAACACAGCTATATCAACACCCTTCTAGTGTAACAGGTCCATGTAGCCATGCTTAAACACAACTATATCAACACCCTTCTAGTGTATCAGGTCCATGTAGCCATGCCTAAACACAGCTATATCAACACCCTTCTAGTGTAACAGGTCCATGTAGCCATGCCTAAACACAGCTATATCAACACCCTTCTAGTGTAACAGGTCCATGTAGCCATGCCTAAACACAGCTAATACAACACCCTTCTAGTGTATCAGGTCCATGTAGCCATGCCTAAACACAGCTATATCAACACCCTTCTAGTGTAACAGGTCCATGTAGCCATGACTAAACACAGCTAATACAACACCCTTCTAGTGTAACAGGTCCATGTAGCCATGCCTAAACACAGCCATATCAATACCCTTCTAGTGTAACAGGTCCATGTAGCCATACCTAAACACAGCTATATCAACACCCTTCTAGTGTAACAGGTCCATGTAGCCATGCCTAAACACAGCTATATCAACACCCTTCTGGTCAATGTAACAGGTCCATGTAGCCATGCCTAAACACAGCTATATCAACACCCTTCTAGTGTAACAGGTCCATGAAGCCATGCCTAAACACAGCTATATCAACACCCTTCTAGTCAATGTAACAGGTCCATGTAGCCATGCCTAAACACAGCTATATCAACACCCTTCTAGTGTAACAGGTCCATGTAGCCATGCCTAAACACAGCTATATCAACACCCTTCTAGTGTAACAGGTCCATGTAGCCATGCTTAAACACAACTATATCAACACCCTTCTAGTGTATCAGGTCCATGTAGCCATGCCTAAACACAGCTATATCAACACCCTTCTAGTGTAACAGGTCCATGTAGCCATGCCTAAACACAGCTATATCAACACCCTTCTAGTGTAACAGGTCCATGTAGCCATGCCTAAACACAGCTAATACAACACCCTTCTAGTGTATCAGGTCCATGTAGCCATGCCTAAACACAGCTATATCAACACCCTTCTAGTGTAACAGGTCCATGTAGCCATGACTAAACACAGCTAATACAACACCCTTCTAGTGTAACAGGTCCATGTAGCCATGCCTAAACACAGCCATATCAATACCCTTCTAGTGTAACAGGTCCATGTAGCCATACCTAAACACAGCTATATCAACACCCTTCTAGTGTAACAGGTCCATGTAGCCATGCCTAAACACAGCTATATCAACACCCTTCTGGTCAATGTAACAGGTCCATGTAGCCATGCCTAAACACAGCTATATCAACACCCTTCTAGTGTAACAGGTCCATGTAGCCATGCCTAAACACAGCTATATCAACACCCTTCTAGTGTAACAGGTCCATGAAGCCATGCCTAAACACAGCTATATCAACACCCTTCTAGTGTATCAGGTCCATGTAGCCATGCCTAAACACAGCTATATCAACACCCTTCTAGTGTAACAGGTCCATGTAGCCATGCCTAAACACAGCTAATACAACACCCTTCTAGTGTAACAGGTCCATGTAGCCATGCCTAAACACAGCTATATCAATACCCTTCTAGTGTAACAGGTCCATGTAGCCATGCCTAAACACAGCTATATCAACACCCTTCTAGTGTAACAGGTCCATGTAGCCATGCCTAAACACAGCTATATCAACACCCTTCTAGTGTAACAGGTCCATGTAGCCATGCCTAAACACAGCTATAGCAACACCCTTCTAGTGTAACAGGTCCATGTAGCCATGCGTAAACACAGCTATATCTACACCCTTTTGGTCAATGTAACAGGTCCATGTAGCCATGCCTAAACACAGCTATATCAACACCCTTCTAGTGTAACAGGTCCATGTAGCCATGCCTAAACACAGCTATATCAACACCCTTCTAGTGTAACAGGTCCATGAAGCCATGCCTAAACACAGCTATATCAACACCCTTCTAGTGTATCAGGTCCATGTAGCCATGCCTAAACACAGCTATATCAACACCCTTCTAGTGTAACAGGTCCATGTAGCCATGCCGAAACACAGCTATATCAACACCCTTCTAATCAATGTAACAGGTCCATGTAGCCATGCCTAAACACAGCTATATCAACACCCTTCTAGTCAATGTAACAGGTCCATGTAGCCATGCCTAAACACAGCTATATCAACACCCTTCTAGTGTAACAGGTCCATGAAGCCATGCCTAAACAGAGCTATATCAACACCCTTCGAGTGTAACAGGTCCATGAAGCCATGCCTAAACACAGCTATATCAACACCCTTCTAGTGTAACAGGTCCATGTAGCCATGCCTAAACACAGCTATATCAACACCCTTCTGGTCAATGTAACAGGTCCATGTAGCCATGCCTAAACACAGCTAATACAACACCCTTCTAGTCAATGTAACAGGTCCATGTAGCCATGCCTAAACACAGCTATATCAACACCCTTCTAGTGTATCAGGTCCATGTAGCCATGCCTAAACACAGCTATATCAACACCATTCTAGTGTAACAGGTCCATGTAGCCATGCCTAAACACAGCTAATACAACACCCTTCTAGTGTAACAGGTCCATGTAGCCATGCCTAAACACAGCTATATCAATACCCTTCTAGTGTAACAGGTCCATGTAGCCATGCCTAAACACAGCTATATCAACACCCTTCTAGTGTAACAGGTCCATGTAGCCATGCCTAAACACAGCTATATCAACACCCTTCTAGTGTAACAGGTCCATGTAGCCATGCCTAAACACAGCTATATCAACACCCTTCTAGTGTAACAGGTCCATGTAGCCATGCCTAAACACAGCTATATCAACACCCTTCTAGTCAATGTAACAGGTCCATGTAGCCATGCCTAAACACAGCTATATCAACACCCTTCTAGTGTAACAGGTCCATGTAGCCATGCCTAAACACAGCTATGTCAACACCCTTCTAGTGTAACAGGTCCATGTAGCCATGCCTAAACACAGCTATATCAACACCCTTCTAGTGTAACAGGTCCATGAAGCCATGCCTAAACACAGCTATATCAACACCCTTCTAGTCAATGTAACAGGTCCATGTAGCCATGCCTAAACACAGCTATATCAACACCCTTCTAGTCAATGTAACAGGTCCATGTAGCCATGCCTAAACACAGCTATATCAACACCCTTCTAGTGTAACAGGTCCATGTAGCCATGCCTAAACACAGCTATATCAACACCCTTCTAGTGTAACAGGTCCATGTAGCCATGCCTAAACACAACTATATCAACACCCTTCTAGTGTATCAGGTCCATGTAGCCATGCCTAAACACAGCTATATCAACACCCTTCTAGTGTAACAGGTCCATGTAGCCATGCCTAAACACAGCTATATCAACACCCTTCTAGTGTAACAGGTCCATGTAGCCATGCCTAAACACAGCTATATCAACACCCTTCTAGTGTAACAGGTCCATGTAGCCATGCCTAAACACAGCTATAGCAACACCCTTCTAGTGTAACAGGTCCATGTAGCCATGCGTAAACACAGCTATATCTACACCCTTTTGGTCAATGTAACAGGTCCATGTAGCCATGCCTAAACACAGCTATATCAACACCCTTCTAGTGTAACAGGTCCATGTAGCCATGCCTAAACACAGCTATATCAACACCCTTCTAGTGTAACAGGTCCATGAAGCCATGCCTAAACACAGCTATATCAACACCCTTCTAGTGTATCAGGTCCATGTAGCCATGCCTAAACACAGCTATATCAACACCCTTCTAGTGTAACAGGTCCATGTAGCCATGCGTAAACACAGCTATATCTACACCCTTCTAATCAATGTAACAGGTCCATGTAGCCATGCCTAAACACAGCTATATCAACACCCTTCTAGTCAATGTAACAGGTCCATGTAGCCATGCCTAAACACAGCTATATCAACACCCTTCTAGTGTAACAGGTCCATGAAGCCATGCCTAAACAGAGCTATATCAACACCCTTCGAGTGTAACAGGTCCATGAAGCCATGCCTAAACACAGCTATATCAACACCCTTCTAGTGTAACAGGTCCATGTAGCCATGCCTAAACACAGCTATATCAACACCCTTCTGGTCAATGTAACAGGTCCATGTAGCCATGCCTAAACACAGCTAATACAACACCCTTCTAGTCAATGTAACAGGTCCATGTAGCCATGCCTAAACACAGCTATATCAACACCCTTCTAGTGTATCAGGTCCATGTAGCCATGCCTAAACACAGCTATATCAACACCCTTCTAGTGTAACAGGTCCATGTAGCCATGCCTAAACACAGCTAATACAACACCCTTCTAGTGTAACAGGTCCATGTAGCCATGCCTAAACACAGCTATATCAATACCCTTCTAGTGTAACAGGTCCATGTAGCCATGCCTAAACACAGCTATATCAACACCCTTCTAGTGTAACAGGTCCATGTAGCCATGCCTAAACACAGCTATATCAACACCCTTCTAGTGTAACAGGTCCATGTAGCCATGCCTAAACACAGCTATATCAACACCCTTCTAGTGTAACAGGTCCATGTAGCCATGCCTAAACACAGCTATATCAACACCCTTCTAGTCAATGTAACAGGTCCATGTAGCCATGCCTAAACACAGCTATATCAACACCCTTCTAGTGTAACAGGTCCATGTAGCCATGCCTAAACACAGCTATGTCAACACCCTTCTAGTGTAACAGGTCCATGTAGCCATGCCTAAACACAGCTATATCAACACCCTTCTAGTGTAACAGGTCCATGAAGCCATGCCTAAACACAGCTATATCAACACCCTTCTAGTCAATGTAACAGGTCCATGTAGCCATGCCTAAACACAGCTATATCAACACCCTTCTAGTCAATGTAACAGGTCCATGTAGCCATGCCTAAACACAGCTATATCAACACCCTTCTAGTGTAACAGGTCCATGTAGCCATGCCTAAACACAGCTATATCAACACCCTTCTAGTGTAACAGGTCCATGTAGCCATGCCTAAACACAACTATATCAACACCCTTCTAGTGTATCAGGTCCATGTAGCCATGCCTAAACACAGCTATATCAACACCCTTCTAGTGTAACAGGTCCATGTAGCCATGCCTAAACACAGCTATATCAACACCCTTCTAGTGTAACAGGTCCATGTAGCCATGCCTAAACACAGCTAATACAACACCCTTCTAGTGTAACAGGTCCATGTAGCCATGCCTAAACACAGCTATATCAACACCCTTCTAGTGTAACAGGTCCATGTAGCCATGCCTAAACACAGCTAATACAACACCCTTCTAGTGTATCAGGTCCATGTAGCCATGCCTAAACACAGCTATATCAACACCCTTCTAGTGTAACAGGTCCATGTAGCCATGACTAAACACAGCTAATACAACACCCTTCTAGTGTAACAGGTCCATGTAGCCATGCCTAAACACAGCCATATCAATACCCTTCTAGTGTAACAGGTCCATGTAGTCATACCTAAACACAGCTATATCAACACCCTTCTAGTGTAACAGGTCCATGTAGCCATGCCTAAACACAGCTATATCAACACCCTTCTGGTCAATGTAACAGGTCCATGTAGCCATGCCTAAACACAGCTATATCAACACCCTTCTAGTGTAACAGGTCCATGTAGCCATGCCTAAACACAGCTATATCAACACCCTTCTAGTGTAACAGGTCCATGAAGCCATGCCTAAACACAGCTATATCAACACCCTTCTAGTGTATCAGGTCCATGTAGCCATGCCTAAACACAGCTATATCAACACCCTTCTAGTGTAACAGGTCCATGTAGCCATGCCTAAACACAGCTATATCAACACCCTTCTAGTGTAACAGGTCCATGTAGCCATGCCGAAACACAGCTATATCAACACCCTTCTAATCAATGTAACAGGTCCATGTAGCCATGCCTAAACACAGCTATATCAACACCCTTCTAATCAATGTAACAGGTCCATGTAGCCATGCCTAAACACAGCTATATCAACACCCTTCTGGTCAATGTAACAGGTCCATGTAGCCATGCCTAAACACAGCTATATCAACACCCTTCTAGTCAATGTAACAGGTCCATGTAGCCATGCCTAAACACAGCTATATCAACACCCTTCTAGTGTATCAGGTCCATGTAGCCATGCCTAAACACAGCTATATCAACACCCTTTTAGTGTAACAGGTCCATGTAGCCATGCCTAAACACAGCTAATACAACACCCTTCTAGTGTAACAGGTCCATGTAGCCATGCCTAAACACAGCTATATCAACACCCTTCTAGTGTAACAGGTCCATGAAGCCATGCCTAAACACAGCTATATCAACACCCTTCTGGTCAATGTAACAGGTCCATGTAGCCATGCCTAAACACAGCTAATACAACACCCTTCTAGTCAATGTAACAGGTCCATGTATCCATGCCTAAACACAGGTATATCAACACCCTTCTAGTGTAACAGGTCCATGTAGCTAAGCCTAAACACAGCTATATCAACACCCTTCTGGTCAATGTAACAGGTCCATGTAGCCATGCCTAAACAGCTATATCAACACCCTTCTAGTGTAACAGGTCCATGTAGCTAAGCCTAAACACAGCTATATCAACACCCTTCTGGTCAATGTAACAGGTCCATGTAGCCATGCCTAAACACAGCTATATCAACACCCTTCTAGTCAATGTAACAGGTCCATGTAGCCATGCCTAAACACAGCTATATCAACACCCTTCTGGTCAATGTAACAGGTCCATGTATCCATGCCTAAACACAGGTATATCAACACCCTTCTAGTGTAACAGGTCCATGAAGCCATGCCTAAACACAGCTATATCAACACCCTTCTAGTGTATCAGGTCCATGTAGCCATGCCTAAACACAGCTATATCAACACCCTTCTAGTGTAACAGGTCCATGTAGCTAAGCCTAAACACAGCTATATCAACACCCTTCTGGTCAATGTAACAGGTCCATGTAGCCATGCCTAAACACAGCTATATCAACACCCTTCTAGTGTAACAGGTCCATGTAGCTAAGCCTAAACACAGCTATATCAACACCCTTCTGGTCAATGTAACAGGTCCATGTAGCCATGCCTAAACACAGCTATATCAACACCCTTCTGGTCAATGTAACAGGTCCATGTAGCCATGCCTAAACACAGCTAATACAACACCCTTCTAGTCAATGTAACAGGTCCATGTAGCCATGCCTAAACACAGCTATATCAACACCCTTCTAGTGTATCAGGTCCATGTAGCCATGCCTAAACACAGCTATATCAACACCCTTCTAGTGTAACAGGTCCATGTAGCCATGCCTAAACACAGCTAATACAACACCCTTCTAGTGTAACAGGTCCATGTAGCCATGCCTAAACACAGCTATATCAACACCCTTCTAGTGTAACAGGTCCATGAAGCCATGCCTAAACACAGCTATATCAACACCCTTCTGGTCAATGTAACAGGTCCATGTAGCCATGCCTAAACACAGCTAATACAACACCCTTCTAGTCAATGTAACAGGTCCATGTAGCCATGCCTAAACACAGCTATATCAACACCCTTCTGGTCAATGTAACAGGTCCATGTATCCATGCCTAAACACAGGTATATCAACACCCTTCTAGTGTAACAGGTCCATGTAGCTAAGCCTAAACACAGCTATATCAACACCCTTCTGGTCAATGTAACAGGTCCATGTAGCCATGCCTAAACACAGCTATATCAACACCTTTCTAGTGTAACAGGTCCATGTAGCTAAGCCTAAACACAGCTATATCAACACCCTTCTGGTCAATGTAACAGGTCCATGTAGCCATGCCTAAACACAGCTATATCAACACCCTTCTAGTGTAACAGGTCCATGTAGCTAAGCCTAAACACAGCTATATCAACACCCTTCTGTTCAGTGTAACAGGTCCATGTAGCCATGCCTAAACACAGCTATATCAACACCCTTCTGGTCAATGTAACAGGTCCATGTAGCCATGCCTAAACACAGCTATATCAACACCCTTCTAGTGTAACAGGTCCATGAAGCCATGTCTAAACACAGCTATGTCAACACCTTTCTAGTGTAACAGGTCCATGTAGCCATGTCTAAACACAGCTATATCAACACCCTTCTGGTCAATGTAACAGGTCCATGTAGCCATGCCTAAACACAGCTATATCAACACCCTTCTAGTCAATGTATCAGGTCCATGTAGCCATGCCTAAACACAGCTATATCAACACCCTTCTAGTGTAACAGGTCCATGTAGCCATGCCTAAACACAGCTATATCAACACCCTTCTAGTGTAACAGGTCCATGTAGCCATGCCTAAACACAGCTATATCAACACCCTTCTAGTGTATCAGGTCCATGTAGCCATGCCTAAACACAGCTATATCAACACCCTTCTAGTGTAACAGGTCCATGTAGCCATGCCTAAACACAGCTATATCAACACCCTTCTAGTGTATCAGGTCCATGTAGCCATGCCCAAACACAGCTATATCAACACCCTTCTAGTGTAACAGGTCCATGTAGCCATGCCTAAACACAGCTATATCAACACCCTTCTGGTCAATGTAACAGGTCCATGTAGCCATGCCTAAACACAGCTATATCAACACCCTTCTAGTGTAACAGGTCCATGTAGCCATGCCTAAACACAGCTATATCAACACCCTTCTGGTCAATGTAACAGGTCCATGTAGCCATGCCTAAACACAGCTAATACAACACCCTTCTAGTCAATGTAACAGGTCCATGTAGCCATGCCTAAACACAGCTATATCAACACCCTTCTAGTGTATCAGGTCCATGTAGCCATGCCTAAACACAGCTATATCAACACCCTTCTAGTGTAACAGATCCATGTAGCCATGCCTAAACACAGCTAATACAACACCCTTCTAGTGTAACAGGTCCATGTAGCCATGCCTAAACACAGCTATATCAATACCCTTCTAGTGTAACAGGTCCATGTAGCCATGCCTAAACACAGCTATATCAACACCCTTCTAGTGTAACAGGTCCATGTAGCCATGCCTAAACACAGCTATATCAACACCCTTCTAGTGTAACAGGTCCATGTAGCCATGCCTAAACACAGCTAATACAACACCCTTCTAGTGTAACAGGTCCATGTAGCCATGCCTAAACACAGCTATATCAATACCCTTCTAGTGTAACAGGTCCATGTAGCCATGCCTAAACACAGCTATATCAACACCCTTCTAGTGTAACAGGTCCATGTAGCCATGCCTAAACACAGCTATATCAACACCCTTCTAGTGTATCAGGTCCATGTAGCCATGCCTAAACACAGCTATATCAACACCCTTCTAGTGTAACAGGTCCATGTAGCCATGCCTAAACACAGCTATATCAACACCCTTCTGGTCAATGTAACAGGTCCATGTAGCCATGCCTAAACACAGCTATATCAACACCCTTCTAGTGTAACAGGTCCATGTAGCTAAGCTAAACACAGCTATATCAACACCCTTCTGGTCAATGTAACAGGTCCATGTAGCCATGCCTAAACACAGCTATATCAACACCCTTCTAGTGTAACAGGTCCATGTAGCTAAGCCTAAACACAGCTATATCAACACACTTCTGGTCAATGTAACAGGTCCATGTAGCCATGCCTAAACACAGCTATATCAACACCCTTCTAGTCAATGTAACAGGTCCATGTAGCCATGCCTAAACACAGCTATATCAACACCCTTCTAGTGTAACAGGTCCATGTAGCTAAGCCTAAACACAGCTATATCAACACCCTTCTGTTCAGTGTAACAGGTCCATGTAGCCATGCCTAAACACAGCTATATCAACACCCTTCTGGTCAATGTAACAGGTCCATGTAGCCATGCCTAAACACAGCTATATCAACACCCTTCTAGTGTAACAGGTCCATGAAGCCATGTCTAAACACAGCTATGTCAACACCTTTCTAGTGTAACAGGTCCATGTAGCCATGTCTAAACACAGCTATATCAACACCCTTCTGGTCAATGTAACAGGTCCATGTAGCCATGCCTAAACACAGCTATATCAACACCCTTCTAGTGTAACAGGTCCATGTAGCCATGCCTAAACACAGCTATATCAACACCCTTCTAGTGTAACAGGTCCATGTAGCCATGCCTAAACACAGCTATATCAACACCCTTCTAGACAATGTAACAGGTCTATGTAGCCATGCCTAAACACAGCTATATCAACACCTTTCTAGTGTAACAGGTCCATGTAGCCATGCCTAAACACAGCTATATCAACACCCTTCTAGTCAATGTAACAGGTCCATGTAGCCATGCCTAAACACAGCTATATCAACACCCTTCTAGTGTAACAGGTCCATGAAGCCATGCCTAAACACAGCTATTTCAACACCCTTCTAGTGTAACAGGTCCATGAAGCCATGCCTAAACACAGCTATATCAACACCCTTCTAGTGTAACAGGTCCATGTAGCCATGCCTAAACACAGCTATATCAACACCCTTCTGGTCAATGTAACAGGTCCATGTAGCCATACCTAAACACAGCTATATCAACACCCTTCTAGTGTAACAGGTCCATGTAGCTAAGCCTAAACACAGCTATATCAACACCCTTCTAGACAATGTAACAGGTCCATGTAGCCATGCCTAAACACAGCTATATCAACACCTTTCTAGTGTAACAGGTCCATGTAGCCATGCCTAAACACAGCTATATCAACACCCTTCTAGTCAATGTAACAGGTCCATGTAGCCATGCCTAAACACAGCTATATCAACACCCTTCTAGTGTAACAGGTCCATGAAGCCATGCCTAAACACAGCTATATCAACACCCTTCTAGTGTAACAGGTCCATGAAGCCATGCCTAAACACAGCTATATCAACACCCTTCTGGTCAATGTAACAGGTCCATGTAGCCATGCCTAAACACAGCTATATCAACACCCTTCTAGTGTAACAGGTCCATGTAGCCATGCCTAAACACAGCTAATACAACACCCTTCTAGTGTTACAGGTCCATGTAGCCATGCCTAAACACAGCTATATCAACACCCTTCTAGTGTAACAGGTCCATGTAGCCATGCCTAAACACAGCTATATCAACACCCTTCTAGTGTAACAGGTCCATGTAGCCATGCCTAAACACAGCTATATCAACACCCTTCTAGTGTAACAGGTCCATGTAGCCATGCCTAAACACAGCTATATCAACACCCTTCTGGTCAATGTAACAGGTCCATGTAGCCATGCCTAAACACAGCTATATCAACACCCTTCTAGTGTAACAGGTCCATGTAGCTAAGCCTAAACACAGCTATATCAACACCCTTCTAGTGTAACAGGTCCATGTAGCCATGCCTAAACACAGCTATATCAACACCCTTCTGGTCAATGTAACAGGTCCATGTAGCCATGCCTAAACACAGCTATATCAACACCCTTCTAGTGTAACAGGTCCATGTAGCCATGCCTAAACACAGCTATATCAACACCCTTCTAGTGTAACAGGTCCATGAAGCCATGCCTAAACACAGCTATATCAACACCCTTCTAGTGTAACAGGTCCATGTAGCCATGCCTAAACACAGCTAATACAACACCCTTCTAGTGTAACAGGTCCATGTAGCCATGCCTAAACACAGCTATATCAACACCCTTCTAGTGTAACAGGTCCATGTAGCCATGCCTAAACACAGCTATATCAACACCCTTCTAGTGTAACAGGTCCATGTAGCCATGCCTAAACACAGCTATATCAACACCCTTCTAGTGTAACAGGTCCATGTAGCCATGCCTAAACACAGCTATATCAACACCCTTCTAGTGTAACAGGTCCATGTAGCCATGCCTAAACACAGCTATATCAACACCCTTCTGGTCAATGTAACAGGTCCATGTAGCCATGCCTAAACACAGCTATATCAACACCCTTCTAGTGTAACAGGTCCATGTAGCTAAGCTAAACACAGCTATATCAACACCCTTCTGGTCAATGTAACAGGTCCATGTAGCCATGCCTAAACACAGCTATATCAACACCCTTCTAGTGTAACAGGTCCATGTAGCTAAGCCTAAACACAGCTATATCAACACCCTTCTGGTCAATGTAACAGGTCCATGTAGCCATGCCTAAACACAGCTATATCAACACCCTTCTAGTCAATGTAACAGGTCCATGTAGCCATGCCTAAACACAGCTATATCAACACCCTTCTAGTGTAACAGGTCCATGTAGCCATGCCTAAACACAGCTATATCAACACCTTCTGTTCAGTGTAACAGGTCCATGTAGCCATGCCTAAACACAGCTATATCAACACCCTTCTGGTCAATGTAACAGGTCCATGTAGCCATGCCTAAACACAGCTATATCAACACCCTTCTAGTGTAACAGGTCCATGAAGCCATGTCTAAACACAGCTATGTCAACACCTTTCTAGTGTAACAGGTCCATGTAGCCATGCCTAAACACAGCTATATCAACACCCTTCTAGTCAATGTAACAGGTCCATGTAGCCATGCCTAAACACAGCTATATCAACACCCTTCTAGTGTAACAGGTCCATGTAGCCATGCCTAAACACAGCTATATCAACACCCTTCTAGTGTAACAGGTCCATGTAGCCATGCCTAAACACAGCTATATCAACACCCTTCTAGACAATGTAACAGGTCTATGTAGCCATGCCTAAACACAGCTATATCAACACCTTTCTAGTGTAACAGGTCCATGTAGCCATGCCTAAACACAGCTATATCAACACCCTTCTAGTCAATGTAACAGGTCCATGTAGCCATGCCTAAACACAGCTATATCAACACCCTTCTAGTGTAACAGGTCCATGAAGCCATGCCTAAACACAGCTATATCAACACCCTTCTAGTGTAACAGGTCCATGAAGCCATGCCTAAACACAGCTATATCAACACCCTTCTAGTGTAACAGGTCCATGTAGCCATGCCTAAACACAGCTATATCAACACCCTTCTGGTCAATGTAACAGGTCCATGTAGCCATGCCTAAACACAGCTATATCAACACCCTTCTAGTGTAACAGGTCCATGTAGCTATGCCTAAACACAGCTATATCAACACCCTTCTAGACAATGTAACAGGTCCATGTAGCCATGCCTAAACACAGCTATATCAACACCTTTCTAGTGTAACAGGTCCATGTAGCCATGCCTAAACACAGCTATATCAACACCCTTCTAGTCAATGTAACAGGTCCATGTAGCCATGCCTAAACACAGCTATATCAACACCCTTCTAGTGTAACAGGTCCATGAAGCCATGCCTAAACACAGCTATATCAACACCCTTCTAGTGTAACAGGTCCATGAAGCCATGCCTAAACACAGCTATATCAACACCCTTCTGGTCAATGTAACAGGTCCATGTAGCCATGCCTAAACACAGCTATATCAACACCCTTCTAGTGTAACAGGTCCATGTAGCCATGCCTAAACACAGCTAATACAACACCCTTCTAGTGTTACAGGTCCATGTAGCCATGCCTAAACACAGCTATATCAACACCCTTCTAGTGTAACAGGTCCATGTAGCCATGCCTAAACACAGCTATATCAACACCCTTCTAGTGTAACAGGTCCATGTAGCCATGCCTAAACACAGCTATATCAACACCCTTCTAGTGTAACAGGTCCATGTAGCCATGCCTAAACACAGCTATATCAACACCCTTCTGGTCAATGTAACAGGTCCATGTAGCCATGCCTAAACACAGCTATATCAACACCCTTCTAGTGTAACAGGTCCATGTAGCTAAGCCTAAACACAGCTATATCAACACCCTTCTAGTGTAACAGGTCCATGTAGCTAGCTAAGCCTAAACACAGCTATATCAACACCCTTCTGGTCAATGTAACAGGTCCATGTAGCCATGCCTAAACACAGCTATATCAACACCCTTCTAGTGTAACAGGTCCATGTAGCCATGCCTAAACACAGCTATATCAACAACCTTCTAGTCAATGTAACGGGTCCATGTAGCCATGCCTAAACACAGCTATATCAACACCCTTCTAGTGTAACAGGTCCATGAAGCCATGTCTAAACACAGCTATGTCAACACCTTTCTAGTGTAACAGGTCCATGTAGCCATGCCTAAACACAGCTATATCAACACCCTTCTAGTCAATGTAACAGGTCCATGTACCCATGCCTAAACACAGCTATATCAACACCCTTCTAGTGTAACAGGTCCATGTAGCCATGCCTAAACACAGCTATATCAACACCCTTCTAGTCAATGTAACAGGTCCATGTAGCCATGCCTAAACACAGCTATATCAACACCCTTCTAGACAATGTAACAGGTCTATGTAGCCATGCCTAAACACAGCTATATCAACACCTTTCTAGTGTAACAGGTCCATGTAGCCATCTAAGCCTAAACACAGCTATATCAACACCCTTCTGGTCAATGTAACAGGTCCATGTAGCCATACCTAAACACAGCTATATCAACACCCTTCTAGTGTAACAGGTCCATGTAGCTAAGCCTAAACACAGCTATATCAACACCCTTCTAGACAATGTAACAGGTCCATGTAGCCATGCCTAAACACAGCTATATCAACACCTTTCTAGTGTAACAGGTCCATGAAGCCATGCCTAAACACAGCTATATCAACACCCTTCTAGTGTAACAGGTCCATGTAGCCATGCCTAAACACAGCTATATCAACACCCTTCTGGTCAATGTAACAGGTCCATGTAGCCATACCTAAACACAGCTATATCAACACCCTTCTAGTGTAACAGGTCCATGTAGCTAAGCCTAAACACAGCTATATCAACACCCTTCTAGACAATGTAACAGGTCCATGTAGCCATGCCTAAACACAGCTATATCAACACCTTTCTAGTGTAACAGGTCCATGTAGCCATGCCTAAACACAGCTATATCAACACCCTTCTAGTCAATGTAACAGGTCCATGTAGCCATGCATAAACACAGCTATATCAACACCCTTCTAGTGTAACAGGTCCATGAAGCCATGCCTAAACACAGCTATATCAACACCCTTCTAGTGTAACAGGTCCATGAAGCCATGCCTAAACACAGCTATATCAACACCCTTCTGGTCAATGTAACAGGTCCATGTAGCCATGCCTAAACACAGCTATATCAACACCCTTCTAGTGTAACAGGTCCATGTAGCCATGCCTAAACACAGCTAATACAACACCCTTCTAGTGTAACAGGTCCATGTAGCCATGCCTAAACACAGCTATATCAACACCCTTCTAGTGTAACAGGTCCATGTAGCCATGCCTAAACACAGCTATATCAACACCCTTCTAGTGTAACAGGTCCATGTAGCCATGCCTAAACACAGCTATATCAACACCCTTCTAGTGTAACAGGTCCATGTAGCCATGCCTAAACACAGCTATATCAACACCCTTCTGGTCAATGTAACAGGTCCATGTAGCCATGCCTAAACACAGCTATATCAACACCCTTCTAGTGTAACAGGTCCATGTAGCCATGCCTAAACACAGCTAATACAACACCCTTCTAGTGTAACAGGTCCATGTAGCCATGCCTAAACACAGCTATATCAACACCCTTCTAGTGTAACAGGTCCATGTAGCCATGCCTAAACACAGCTATATCAACACCCTTCTAGTGTAACAGGTCCATGTAGCCATGCCTAAACACAGCTATATCAACACCCTTCTAGTGTAACAGGTCCATGTAGCCATGCCTAAACACAGCTATATCAACACCCTTCTAGTCAATGTAACAGGTCCATGTAGCCATGTCTAAACACAGCTATATCAACACCCTTCTAGTGTAACAGGTCCATGAAGCCATGCCTAAACATAGCTATATCAACACCCTTCTAGTGTAACAGGTCCATGAAGCCATGCCTAAACACAGCTATTTCAACACCCTTCTAGTGTAACAGGTCCATGAAGCCATGCCTAAACACAGCTATATCAACACCCTTCTAGTGTAACAGGTCCATGAAGCCATGCCTAAACACAGCTATATCAACACCCTTCTAGTGTAACAGGTCCATGTAGCCATACCTAAACACACCTATATCAACACCCTTCTAGTGTAACAGGTCCATGTAGCCATGCCTAAACACAGCTATATCAACACCCTTCTGGTCAATGTAACAGGTCCATGTAGCCATGCCTAAACACAGCTATATCAACACCCTTCTGGTCAATGTAACAGGTCCATGTAGCCATGCCTAAACACAGCTATATCAACACCCTTCTAGTGTAACAGGTCCTTGTAGCCATACCTAAACACACCTATATCAACACCCTTCTAGTGTAACAGGTCCATGTAGCCATGCCTAAACACAGCTATATCAACACCCTTCTAGACAATGTAACAGGTCCATGTAGCCATGCCTAAACACAGCTATATCAACACCTTTCTAGTGTAACAGGTCCATGTAGCCATGCCTAAACACAGCTATATCAACACCCTTCTAGTCAATGTAACAGGTCCATGTAGCCATGCCTAAACACAGCTATATCAACACCCTTCTAGTGTAACAGGTCCATGAAGCCATGCCTAAACACAGCTATATCAACACCCTTCTAGTGTAACAGGTCCATGAAGCCATGCCTAAACACAGCTATATCAACACCCTTCTAGTGTAACAGGTCCATGTAGCCATGCCTAAACACAGCTAATACAACACCCTTCTAGTGTAACAGGTCCATGTAGCCATGCCTAAACACAGCTATATCAACACCCTTCTAGTGTAACAGGTCCATGTAGCCATGCCTAAACACAGCTATATCAACACCCTTCTAGTGTAACAGGTCCATGTAGCCATGTCTAAACACAGCTATATCAACACCCTTCTAGTGTAACAGGTCCATGTAGCCATGCCTAAACACAGCTATATCAACACCCTTCTGGTCAATGTAACAGGTCCATGTAGCCATGCCTAAACACAGCTATATCAACACCCTTCTAGTGTAACAGGTCCATGTAGCCATGCCTAAACACAACTATATCAACACCCTTCTAGTGTAACAGGTCCATGTAGCCATGCCTAAACACAGCTATATCAACACCCTTCTGGTCAATGTAACAGGTCCATGTAGCCATGCCTAAACACAGCTATATCAACACCCTTCTAGTGTAACAGGTCCATGTAGCCATACCTAAACACACCTATATCAACACCCTTCTAGTGTAACAGGTCCATGTAGCCATGCCTAAACACAGCTATATCAACACCCTTCTAGTGTAACAGGTCCTGTAGCCATGCCTAAACACAGCTATATCAACACCCTTCTGGTCAATGTAACAGGTCCATGTAGCCATGCCTAAACACAGCTATATCAACACCCTTCTAGTGTAACAGGTCCATGTAGCTAAGCCTAAACACAGCTATATCAACACCCTTCTAGTGTAACAGGTCCATGTAGCTAGCTAAGCCTAAACACAGCTATATCAACACCCTTCTGGTCAATGTAACAGGTCCATGTAGCCATGCCTAAACACAGCTATATCAACACCCTTCTAGTGTAACAGGTCCATGTAGCCATGCCTAAACACAGCTATATCAACACCCTTCTTGTCAATGTAACGGGTCCATGTAGCCATGCCTAAACACAGCTATATCAACACCCTTCTAGTGTAACAGGTCCATGAAGCCATGTCTAAACACAGCTATGTCATCACCTTTCTAGTGTAACATGTCCATGTAGCCATGCCTAAACACAATTATATCAACACCCTTCTAGTGTATCAGGTCCATGTAGCCATGCCAAAACACAGCTATATCAACACCCTTCTAGTGTAACAGGTCCATGAAGCCATGCCTAAACACAGCTATATCAACACCCTTCTAGTGTAACAGGTCCATGTAGCCATGCCTAAACACAGCTATATCAACACCCTTCTAGTCAGTGTAACAGGTCCATGTAGCCATGCCTAAACACAGCTATATCAACACCCTTCTAGTGTAACAGGTCCATGTAGCCATGCCTAAACACAGCTATATCAACACCCTTCTAGTCAATGTAACAGGTCCATGTAGCCATGCCTAAACACAGCTATATCAACACCCTTCTAGTCAATGTAACAGGTCCATGTAGCCATGCCTAAACACAGCTATATCAACACCCTTCTAGTGTAACAGGTCCATGTAGCCATGCCTAAACACAGCTATATCAACACCCTTCTAGTGTAACAGGTCCATGTAGCCATGCCCAAACACAGCTATATCAACACCCTTCTAGTGTAACAGGTCCATGTAGCCATGCCTAAACACAGCTATATCAACACCCTTCTAGTCAGTGTAACAGGTCCATGTAGCCATGCCTAAACACAGCTATATCAACACCCTTATAGTGTATCAGGTCCATGTAGCCATGCCTAAACACAGCTATATCAACACCCTTCTAGTGTAACAGGTCCATGTAGCCATGCCTAAACACAGCTATATCAACACCCTTCTAGTCAATGTAACAGGTCCATGTAGCCATGCCTAAACACAGCTATATCAACACCCTTCTAGTCAATGTAACAGGTCCATGTAGCCATGCCTAAACACAGCTATATCAACACCCTTCTAGTGTAACAGGTCCATGTAGCCATGCCTAAACACAGCTATATCAACACCCTTCTAGTGTAACAGGTCCATGTAGCCATGCCTAAACACAGCTATATCAACACCCTTCTAGTGTAACAGGTCCATGTAGCCATGCCGAAACACAGCTATATCAACACCCTTCTAATCAATGTAACAGGTCCATGTAGCCATGCCTAAACACAGCTATATCAACACCCTTCTAGTCAATGTAACAGGTCCATGTAGCCATGCCTAAACACAGCTATATCAACACCCTTCTAGTGTAACAGGTCCATGAAGCCATGCCTAAACACAACTATATCAACACCCTTCTAGTGTAACAGGTCCATGTAGCCATGCCTAAACACAGCTATATCAACACCCTTCTAGTGTAACAGGTCCATGTAGCCATGCCTAAACACAGCTAATACAACACCCTTCTAGTGTAACAGGTCCATGTAGCCATGCCTAAACACAGCTATATCAATACCCTTCTAGTGTAACAGGTCCATGTAGCCATGCCTAAACACAGCTATATCAACACCCTTCTAGTGTAACAGGTCCATGTAGCCATGCCTAAACACAGCTATATCAACACCCTTCTAGTGTAACAGGTCCATGTAGCCATGCCTAAACACAGCTATAGCAACACCCTTCTAGTGTAACAGGTCCATGTAGCCATGCGTAAACACAGCTATATCTACACCCTTTTGGTCAATGTAACAGGTCCATGTAGCCATGCCTAAACACAGCTATATCAACACCCTTCTAGTGTAACAGGTCCATGTAGCCATGCCTAAACACAGCTATATCAACACCCTTCTAGTGTAACAGGTCCATGAAGCCATGCCTAAACACAGCTATATCAACACCCTTCTAGTGTATCAGGTCCATGTAGCCATGCCTAAACACAGCTATATCAACACCCTTCTAGTGTAACAGGTCCATGTAGCCATGCCGAAACACAGCTATATCAACACCCTTCTAATCAATGTAACAGGTCCATGTTGCCATGCCTAAACACAGCTATATCAACACCCTTCTAGTCAATGTAACAGGTCCATGTAGCCATGCCTAAACACAGCTATATCAACACCCTTCTAGTGTAACAGGTCCATGAAGCCATGCCTAAACAGAGCTATATCAACACCCTTCGAGTGTAACAGGTCCATGAAGCCATGCCTAAACACAGCTATATCAACACCCTTCTAGTGTAACAGGTCCATGTAGCCATGCCTAAACACAGCTATATCAACACCCTTCTGGTCAATGTAACAGGTCCATGTAGCCATGCCTAAACACAGCTAATACAACACCCTTCTAGTCAATGTAACAGGTCCATGTAGCCATGCCTAAACACAGCTATATCAACACCCTTCTAGTGTATCAGGTCCATGTAGCCATGCCTAAACACAGCTATATCAACACCCTTCTAGTGTAACAGGTCCATGTAGCCATGCCTAAACACAGCTATATCAATACCCTTCTAGTGTTACAGGTCCATGTAGCCATGCCTAAACACAGCTATATCAACACCCTTCTAGTGTAACAGGTCCATGTAGCCATGCCTAAACACAGCTATGTCAACACCCTTCTAGTGTAACAGGTCCATGTAGCCATGCCTAAACACAGCTATATCAACACCCTTCTAGTGTAACAGGTCCATGAAGCCATGCCTAAACACAGCTATATCAACACCCTTCTAGTCAATGTAACAGGTCCATGTAGCCATGCCTAAACACAGCTATATCAACACCCTTCTAGTGTAACAGGTCCATGTAGCCATGCCTAAACACAGCTATATCAACACCCTTCTAGTGTAACAGGTCCATGTAGCCATGCCTAAACACAGCTATATCAACACCCTTCTAGTGTATCAGGTCCATGTAGCCATGCCTAAACACAGCTATATCAACACCCTTCTAGTGTAACAGGTCCATGTAGCCATGCCTAAACACAGTTATATCAACACCCTTCTAGTGTAACAGGTCCATGTAGCCATGCCTAAACACAGCTAATACAACACCCTTCTAGTGTAACAGGTCCATGTAGCCATGCCTAAACACAGCTATATCAACACCCTTCTAGTGTAACAGGTCCATGTAGCCATGCCTAAACACAGCTAATACAACACCCTTCTAGTGTATCAGGTCCATGTAGCCATGCCTAAACACAGCTATATCAACACCCTTCTAGTGTAACAGGTCCATGTAGCCATGACTAAACACAGCTAATACAACACCCTTCTAGTGTAACAGGTCCATGTAGCCATGCCTAAACACAGCCATATCAATACCCTTCTAGTGTAACAGGTCCATGTAGCCATACCTAAACACAGCTATATCAACACCCTTCTAGTGTAACAGGTCCATGTAGCCATGCCTAAACACAGCTATATCAACACCCTTCTGGTCAATGTAACAGGTCCATGTAGCCATGCCTAAACACAGCTATATCAACACCCTTCTAGTGTAACAGGTCCATGTAGCCATGCCTAAACAGAGCTATATCAACACCCTTCTAGTGTAACAGGTCCATGAAGCCATGCCTAAACACAGCTATATCAACACCCTTCTAGTGTATCAGGTCCATGTAGCCATGCCTAAACACAGCTATATCAACACCCTTCTAGTGTAACAGGTCCAGGTAGCCATGCCTAAACACAGCTAATACAACACCCTTCTAGTGTAACAGGTCCATGTAGCCATGCCTAAACACAGCTATATCAATACCCTTCTAGTGTAACAGGTCCATGTAGCCATGCCTAAACACAGCTATATCAACACCCTTCTAGTGTAACAGGTCCATGTAGCCATGCCTAAACACAGCTATATCAACACCCTTCTAGTGTAATAGGTCCATGTAGCCATGCCTAAACACAGCTATAGCAACACCCTTCTAGTGTAACAGGTCCATGTAGCCATGCGTAAACACAGCTATATCTACACCCTTCTAATCAATGTAACAGGTCCATGTAGCCATGCCTAAACACAGCTATATCAACACCCTTCTAGTCAATGTAACAGGTCCATGTAGCCATGCCTAAACACAGCTATATCAACACCCTTCTAGTGTAACAGGTCCATGAAGCCATGCCTAAACAGAGCTATATCAACACCCTTCGAGTGTAACAGGTCCATGAAGCCATGCCTAAACACAGCTATATCAACACCCTTCTAGTGTAACAGGTCCATGTAGCCATGCCTAAACACAGCTATATCAACACCCTTCTGGTCAATGTAACAGGTCCATGTAGCCATGCCTAAACACAGCTATATCAACACCCTTCTAGTGTATCAGGTCCATGTAGCCATGCCTAAACACAGCTATATCAACACCCTTCTAGTGTAACAGGTCCATGTTGCCATGCCTAAACACAGCTAATACAACACCCTTCTAGTGTAACAGGTCCATGTAGCCATGCCTAAACACAGCTATATCAATACCCTTCTAGTGTAACAGGTCCATGTAGCCATGCCTAAACACAGCTATATCAACACCCTTCTAGTGTAACAGGTCCATGTAGCCATGCCTAAACACAGCTATATCAACACCCTTCTAGTGTAACAGGTCCATGTAGCCATGCCTAAACACAGCTATATCAACACCCTTCTAGTGTAACAGGTCCATGTAGCCATGCCTAAACACAGCTATATCAACACCCTTCTAGTCAATGTAACAGGTCCATGTAGCCATGCCTAAACACAGCTATATCAACACCCTTCTAGTGTAACAGGTCCATGTAGCCATGCCTAAACACAGCTGTGTCAACACCCTTCTAGTGTAACAGGTCCATGTAGCCATGCCTAAACACAGCTATATCAACACCCTTCTAGTGTAACAGGTCCATGAAGCCATGCCTAAACACAGCTATATCAACACCCTTCTAGTCAATGTAACAGGTCCATGTAGCCATGCCTAAACACAGCTATATCAACACCCTTCTAGTCAATGTAACAGGTCCATGTAGCCATGCCTAAACACAGCTATATCAACACCCTTCTAGTGTAACAGGTCCATGTAGCCATGCCTAAACACAGCTATATCAACACCCTTCTAGTGTAACAGGTCCATGTAGCCATGCCTAAACACAACTATATCAACACCCTTCTAGTGTATCAGGTCCATGTAGCCATGCCTAAACACAGCTATATCAACACCCTTCTAGTGTAACAGGTCCATGTAGCCATGCCTAAACACAGCTATATCAACACCCTTCTAGTGTAACAGGTCCATGTAGCCATGCCTAAACACAGCTATATCAACACCCTTCTAGTGTAACAGGTCCATGTAGCCATGCCTAAACACAGCTATATCAACACCCTTCTAGTGTAACAGGTCCATGTAGCCATGCCTAAACACAGCTAATACAACACCCTTCTAGTGTATCAGGTCCATGTAGCCATGCCTAAACACAGCTATATCAACACCCTTCTAGTGTAACAGGTCCATGTAGCCATGACTAAACACAGCTATATCAACACCCTTCTAGTGTAACAGGTCCATGTAGCCATGCCTAAACACAGCCATATCAATACCCTTCTAGTGTAACAGGTCCATGTAGCCATACCTAAACACAGCTATATCAACACCCTTCTAGTGTAACAGGTCCATGTAGCCATGCCTAAACACAGCTATATCAACACCCTTCTGGTCAATGTAACAGGTCCATGTAGCCATGCCTAAACACAGCTATATCAACACCCTTCTGGTCAATGTAACAGGTCCATGTAGCCATGCCTAAACACAGCTATATCAACACCCTTCTAGTGTAACAGGTCCATGTAGCCATGCCTAAACACAGCTATATCAACACCCTTCTAGTGTAACAGGTCCATGTAGCCATGCCTAAACACAGCTATATCAACACCCTTCTAGTGTAACAGGTCCATGTAGCCATGCCTAAACAGCTAATAAACACCCTTCTAGGTAACATGTCCATGTAGCCATGCCTAAACACAGCTATATCAACACCCTTCTAGTGTAACAGGTCCATGTAGCCATGCCTAAACACAGCTATATCAACACCCTTCTAGTGTAACAGGTCCATGAAGCCATGCCTAAACACAGCTATATCAACACCCTTCTGGTCAATGTAACAGGTCCATGTAGCCATGCCTAAACACAGCTATATCAACACCCTTCTAGTCAATGTAACAGGTCCATGTAGCCATGCCTAAACACAGCTATATCAACACCCTTCTGGTCAATGTAACAGGTCCATGTATCCATGCCTAAACACAGGTATATCAACACCCTTCTAGTGTAACAGGTCCATGTAGCTAAGCCTAAACACAGCTATATCAACACCCTTCTGGTCAATGTAACAGGTCCATGTAGCCATGCCTAAACACAGCTATATCAACACCCTTCTAGTGTAACAGGTCCATGTAGCCATGCCTAAACACAGCTATATCAACACCCTTCTGGTCAATGTAACAGGTCCATGTAGCCATGCCTAAACACAGCTATATCAACACCCTTCTAGTGTAACAGGTCCATGTAGCTATGCCTAAACACAGCTATATCAACACCCTTCTGTTCAGTGTAACAGGTCCATGTAGCCATGCCTAAACACAGCTATATCAACACCCTTCTGGTCAATGTAACAGGTCCATGTAGCCATGCCTAAACACAGCTATATCAACACCCTTCTAGTGTAACAGGTCCATGAAGCCATGCTAAACACAGCTATGTCAACACCTTTCTAGTGTAACAGGTCCATGTAGCCATGCCTAAACACAGCTATATCAACACCCTTCTGGTCAATGTAACAGGTCCATGTAGCCATGCCTAAACACAGCTATATCAACACCCTTCTAGTGTAACAGGTCCATGTAGCCATGCCTAAACACAGCTATATCAACACCCTTCTAGTGTAACAGGTCCATGTAGCCATGCCTAAACACAGCTATATCAACACCCTTCTAGTGTAACAGGTCCATGTAGCCATGCCTAAACACAGCTATATCAACACCCTTCTGGTCAGTGTAACAGGTCCATGTAGCCATGCCTAAACACAGCTATATCAACACCCTTCTAGTGTAACAGGTCCATGTAGCCATGCCTAAACACAGCTATATCAACACCCTTCTAGTGTAACAGGTCCATGTAGCCATGCCTAAACACAGCTATCAACACCCTTCTAGTGTAACAGGTCCATGTAGCCATGCCTAAACACAGCTATATCAACACCCTTCTAGTCAATGTAACAGGTCCATATAGCCATGCCTAAACACAGCTATATCAACACCCTTCTAGTGTAACAGGTCCATGTAGCCATGCCTAAACACAGCTATATCAACACCCTTCTGGTCAATGTAACAGGTCCATGTAGCCATGCCTAAACACAGCTATATCAACACCCTTCTAGTGTAACAGGTCCATGTAGCCATGCCTAAACACAGCTATATCAACAACCTTCTAGTCAATGTAACGGGTCCATGTAGCCATGCCTAAACACAGCTATATCAACACCCTTCTAGTGTAACAGGTCCATGAAGCCATGCCTAAACACAGCTATATCAACACCTTTCTAGTGTAACAGGTCCATGTAGCCATGCCTAAACACAGCTATATCAACACCCTTCTAGTCAATGTAACAGGTCCATGTAGCCATGCCTAAACACAGCTATATCAACACCCTTCTAGTGTAACAGGTCCATGTAGCCATGCCTAAACACAGCTATATCAACACCCTTCTAGTCAATGTAACAGGTCCATGTAGCCATGCCTAAACACAGCTATATCAACACCCTTCTAGTGTAACAGGTCCATGTAGCCATGCCTAAACACAGCTATATCAACACCCTTCTAGTCAATGTAACAGGTCCATGTAGCCATGCCTAAACACAGCTATATCAACACCCTTCTAGTGTAACAGGTCCATGTAGCCATGCCTAAACACAGCTATATCAACACCTTTCTAGTGTAACAGGTCCATGTAGCCATGCCTAAACACAGCTATATCAACACCCTTCTAGTCAATGTAACAGGTCCATGTAGCCATGCCTAAACACAGCTATATCAACACCCTTCTAGTGTAACAGGTCCATGTAGCCATGCCTAAACACAGCTATTTCAACACCCTTCTAGTGTAACAGGTCCATGAAGCCATGCCTAAACACAGCTATATCAACACCCTTCTAGTGTAACAGGTCCATGTAGCCATGCCTAAACACAGCTATATCAACACCCTTCTGGTCAATGTAACAGGTCCATGTAGCCATGCCTAAACACAGCTATATCAACACCCTTCTAGTGTAACAGGTCCATGTAGCTGCCTAAACACAGCTATATCAACACCCTTCTAGACAATGTAACAGGTCCATGTAGCCATGCCTAAACACAGCTATATCAACACCTTTCTAGTGTAACAGGTCCATGTAGCCATGCCTAAACACAGCTATATCAACACCCTTCTAGTCAATATAACAGGTCCATGTAGCCATGTCTAAACACAGCTATATCAACACCCTTCTAGTGTAACAGGTCCATGTAGCCATGCCTAAACACAGCTATCAACACCCTTCTAGTGTAACAGGTCCATGTAGCCATGCCTAAACACAGCTATATCAACACCCTTCTAGTCAATGTAACAGGTCCATGTAGCCATGCCTAAACACAGCTATATCAACACCCTTCTAGTGTAACAGGTCCATGTAGCCATGCCTAAACACAGCTATATCAACACCCTTCTAGTGTAACAGGTCCATGTAGCCATGCCTAAACACAGCTATATCAACACCCTTCTGGTCAATGTAACAGGTCCATGTAGCCATGCCTAAACACAGCTATATCAACACCCTTCTAGTGTAACAGGTCCATGTAGCCATGCCTAAACACAGCTATATCAACAACCTTCTAGTCAATGTAACGGGTCCATGTAGCCATGCCTAAACACAGCTATATCAACACCCTTCTAGTGTAACAGGTCCATGAAGCCATGCCTAAACACAGCTATATCAACACCTTCTAGTGTAACAGGTCCATGTAGCCATGCCTAAACACAGCTATATCAACACCCTTCTAGTCAATGTAACAGGTCCATGTAGCCATGCCTAAACACAGCTATATCAACACCCTTCTAGTGTAACAGGTCCATGAAGCCATGCCTAAACACAGCTATATCAACACCTTTCTAGTGTAACAGGTCCATGTAGCCATGCCTAAACACAGCTATATCAACACCCTTCTAGTCAATGTAACAGGTCCATGTAGCCATGCCTAAACACAGCTATATCAACACCCTTCTAGTGTAACAGGTCCATGTAGCCATGCCTAAACACAGCTATATCAACACCCTTCTAGTCAATGTAACAGGTCCATGTAGCCATGCCTAAACACAGCTATATCAACACCCTTCTAGTGTAACAGGTCCATGTAGCCATGCCTAAACACAGCTATATCAACACCCTTCTAGTCAATGTAACAGGTCCATGTAGCCATGCCTAAACACAGCTATATCAACACCCTTCTAGTGTAACAGGTCCATGTAGCCATGCCTAAACACAGCTATATCAACACCCTTCTAGTGTAACAGGTCCATGTAGCCATGCCTAAACACAGCTATATCAACACCCTTCTAGTCAATGTAACAGGTCCATGTAGCCATGCCTAAACACAGCTATATCAACACCCTTCTAGTGTAACAGGTCCATGTAGCCATGCCTAAACACAGCTATATCAACACCCTTCTAGTGTAACAGGTCCATGAAGCCATGCCTAAACACAGCTATATCAACACCCTTCTAGTGTAACAGGTCCATGTAGCCATGCCTAAACACAGCTATATCAACACCCTTCTAGTCAATGTAACAGGTCCATGTAGCCATGCCTAAACACAGCTATATCAACACCCTTCTAGTGTAACAGGTCCATGTAGCCATGCCTAAACACAGCTATATCAACACCCTTCTAGTGTAACAGGTCCATGTAGCCATGCCTAAACACAGCTATATCAACACCTTTCTAGTGTAACAGGTCCATGTAGCCATGCCTAAACACAGCTATATCAACACCCTTCTAGTCAATGTAACAGGTCCATGTAGCCATGCCTAAACACAGCTATATCAACACCCTTCTAGTGTAACAGGTCCATGTAGCCATGCCTAAACACAGCTATATCAACACCCTTCTAGTGTAACAGGTCCATGTAGCCATGCCTAAACACAGCTATATCAACACCCTTCTGGTCAATGTAACAGGTCCATGTAGCCATGCCTAAACACAGCTATATCAACACCCTTCTAGTGTAACAGGTCCATGTAGCTAAGCCTAAACACAGCTATATCAACACCCTTCTAGTGTAACAGGTCCATGTAGCCATGCCTAAACACAGCTATATCAACACCCTTCTGGTCAATGTAACAGGTCCATGTAGCCATGCCTAAACACAGCTATATCAACACCCTTCTAGTGTAACAGGTCCATGTAGCCATGCCTAAACACAGCTATATCAACACCCTTCTAGTCAATGTAACAGGTCCATGTAGCCATGCCTAAACACAGCTATATCAACACCCTTCTAGTGTAACAGGTCCATGAAGCCATGTCTAAACACAGCTATGTCAACACCTTTCTAGTGTAACAGGTCCATGTAGCCATGCCTAAACACAGCTATATCAACACCCTTCTAGTCAATGTAACAGGTCCATGTAGCCATGCCTAAACACAGCTATATCAACACCCTTCTAGTGTAACAGGTCCATGTAGCCATGCCTAAACACAGCTATATCAACACCCTTCTAGTCAATGTAACAGGTCCATGTAGCCATGCCTAAACACAGCTATATCAACACCCTTCTAGTGTAACAGGTCCATGTAGCCATGCCTAAACACAGCTATATCAACACCCTTCTAGTGTAACAGGTCCATGTAGCCATGCCTAAACACAGCTATATCAACACCCTTCTGGTCAATGTAACAGGTCCATGTAGCCATGCCTAAACACAGCTATATCAACACCCTTCTAGTGTAACAGGTCCATGTAGCCATGCCTAAACACAGCTATATCAACACCCTTCTAGACAATGTAACAGGTCCATGTAGCCATGCCTAAACACAGCTATATCAACACCCTTCTAGTGTAACAGGTCCATGAAGCCATGCCTAAACACAGCTATATCAACACCCTTCTAGTGTAACAGGTCCATGTAGCCATGCCTAAACACAGCTATATCAACACCCTTCTGGTCAATGTAACAGGTCCATGTAGCCATGCCTAAACACAGCTATATCAACACCCTTCTAGTGTAACAGGTCCATGTAGCTAAGCCTAAACACAGCTATATCAACACCCTTCTAGACAATGTAACAGGTCCATGTAGCCATGCCTAAACACAGCTATATCAACACCTTTCTAGTGTAACAGGTCCATGTAGCCATGCCTAAACACAGCTATATCAACACCCTTCTAGTCAATGTAACAGGTCCATGTAGCCATGCCTAAACACAGCTATATCAACACCCTTCTAGTGTAACAGGTCCATGAAGCCATGCCTAAACACAGCTATATCAACACCCTTCTAGTGTAACAGGTCCATGTAGCCATGCCTAAACACAGCTATATCAACACCCTTCTGGTCAATGTAACAGGTCCATGTAGCCATGCCTAAACACAGCTATATCAACACCCTTCTAGTGTAACAGGTCCATGTAGCCATGCCTAAACACAGCTAATACAACACCCTTCTAGTGTAACAGGTCCATGTAGCCATGCCTAAACACAGCTATATCAACACCCTTCTAGTGTAACAGGTCCATGTAGCCATGCCTAAACACAGCTATATCAACACCCTTCTAGTGTAACAGGTCCATGTAGCCATGCCTAAACACAGCTATATCAACACCCTTCTAGTGTAACAGGTCCATGTAGCCATGCCTAAACACAGCTATATCAACACCCTTCTCAATGTAACAGGTCCATGTAGCCATGCCTAAACACAGCTATATCAACACCCTTCTAGTGTAACAGGTCCATGTAGCCATGCCTAAACACAGCTATATCAACACCCTTCTAGTCAATGTAACAGGTCCATGTAGCCATGCCTAAACACAGCTATATCAACACCCTTCTAGTGTAACAGGTCCATGTAGCCATGCCTAAACACAGCTATATCAACACCCTTCTAGTCAATGTAACAGGTCCATGTAGCCATGCCTAAACACAGCTATATCAACACCCTTCTAGACAATGTAACAGGTCTATGTAGCCATGCCTAAACACAGCTATATCAACACCTTTCTAGTGTAACAGGTCCATGTAGCCATGCCTAAACACAGCTATATCAACACCCTTCTAGTCAATGTAACAGGTCCATGTAGCCATGCCTAAACACAGCTATATCAACACCCTTCTAGTGTAACAGGTCCATGAAGCCATGCCTAAACACAGCTATTTCAACACCCTTCTAGTGTAACAGGTCCATGAAGCCATGCCTAAACACAGCTATATCAACACCCTTCTAGTGTAACAGGTCCATGTAGCCATGCCTAAACACAGCTATATCAACACCCTTCTGGTCAATGTAACAGGTCCATGTAGCCATACCTAAACACAGCTATATCAACACCCTTCTAGTGTAACAGGTCCATGTAGCTGCCTAAACACAGCTATATCAACACCCTTCTAGACAATGTAACAGGTCCATGTAGCCATGCCTAAACACAGCTATATCAACACCTTTCTAGTGTAACAGGTCCATGTAGCCATGCCTAAACACAGCTATATCAACACCCTTCTAGTCAATGTAACAGGTCCATGTAGCCATGCCTAAACACAGCTATATCAACACCCTTCTAGTGTAACAGGTCCATGAAGCCATGCCTAAACACAGCTATATCAACACCCTTCTAGTGTAACAGGTCCATGAAGCCATGCCTAAACACAGCTATATCAACACCCTTCTGGTCAATGTAACAGGTCCATGTAGCCATGCCTAAACACAGCTATATCAACACCCTTCTAGTGTAACAGGTCCATGTAGCTAAGCCTAAACACAGCTATATCAACACCCTTCTAGTGTAACAGGTCCATGTAGCTAGCTAAGCCTAAACACAGCTATATCAACACCCTTCTGGTCAATGTAACAGGTCCATGTAGCCATGCCTAAACACAGCTATATCAACACCCTTCTAGTGTAACAGGTCCATGTAGCCATGCCTAAACACAGCTATATCAACAACCTTCTAGTCAATGTAACGGGTCCATGTAGCCATGCCTAAACACAGCTATATCAACACCCTTCTAGTGTAACAGGTCCATGAAGCCATGTCTAAACACAGCTATGTCAACACCTTTCTAGTGTAACAGGTCCATGTAGCCATGCCTAAACACAGCTATATCAACACCCTTCTAGTCAATGTAACAGGTCCATGTAGCCATGCCTAAACACAGCTATATCAACACCCTTCTAGTGTAACAGGTCCATGTAGCCATGCCTAAACACAGCTATATCAACACCCTTCTAGTCAATGTAACAGGTCCATGTAGCCATGCCTAAACACAGCTATATCAACACCCTTCTAGACAATGTAACAGGTCTATGTAGCCATGCCTAAACACAGCTATATCAACACCTTTCTAGTGTAACAGGTCCATGTAGCCATGCCTAAACACAGCTATATCAACACCCTTCTAGTCAATGTAACAGGTCCATGTAGCCATGCCTAAACACAGCTATATCAACACCCTTCTAGTGTAACAGGTCCATGTAGCCATGCCTAAACACAGCTATATCAACACCCTTCTAGACAATGTAACAGGTCCATGTAGCCATGCCTAAACACAGCTATATCAACACCTTCTAGTGTAACAGGTCCATGAAGCCATGCCTAAACACAGCTATATCAACACCCTTCTAGTGTAACAGGTCCATGTAGCCATGCCTAAACACAGCTATATCAACACCCTTCTGGTCAATGTAACAGGTCCATGTAGCCATGCCTAAACACAGCTATATCAACACCCTTCTAGTGTAACAGGTCCATGTAGCTAAGCCTAAACACAGCTATATCAACACCCTTCTAGACAATGTAACAGGTCCATGTAGCCATGCCTAAACACAGCTATATCAACACCTTTCTAGTGTAACAGGTCCATGTAGCCATGCCTAAACACAGCTATATCAACACCCTTCTAGTCAATGTAACAGGTCCATGTAGCCATGCCTAAACACAGCTATATCAACACCCTTCTAGTGTAACAGGTCCATGAAGCCATGCCTAAACACAGCTATATCAACACCCTTCTAGTGTAACAGGTCCATGAAGCCATGCCTAAACACAGCTATATCAACACCCTTCTGGTCAATGTAACAGGTCCATGTAGCCATGCCTAAACACAGCTATATCAACACCCTTCTAGTGTAACAGGTCCATGTAGCCATGCCTAAACACAGCTATATCAACACCCTTCTAGTGTAACAGGTCCATGTAGCCATGCCTAAACACAGCTATATCAACACCCTTCTAGTGTAACAGGTCCATGTAGCCATGCCTAAACACAGCTATATCAACACCCTTCTAGTGTAACAGGTCCATGTAGCCATGCCTAAACACAGCTATATCAACACCCTTCTAGTGTAACAGGTCCATGTAGCCATGCCTAAACACAGCTATATCAACACCCTTCTGGTCAATGTAACAGGTCCATGTAGCCATGCCTAAACACAGCTATATCAACACCCTTCTAGTGTAACAGGTCCATGTAGCCATGCCTAAACACAGCTATATCAACAACCTTCTAGTCAATGTAACGGGTCCATGTAGCCATGCCTAAACACAGCTATATCAACACCCTTCTAGTGTAACAGGTCCATGAAGCCATGTCTAAACACAGCTATGTCAACACCTTTCTAGTGTAACAGGTCCATGTAGCCATGCCTAAACACAGCTATATCAACACCCTTCTAGTCAATGTAACAGGTCCATGTAGCCATGCCTAAACACAGCTATATCAACACCCTTCTAGTGTAACAGGTCCATGTAGCCATGCCTAAACACAGCTATATCAACACCCTTCTAGTCAATGTAACAGGTCCATGTAGCCATGCCTAAACACAGCTATATCAACACCCTTCTAGACAATGTAACAGGTCTATGTAGCCATGCCTAAACACAGCTATATCAACACCTTTCTAGTGTAACAGGTCCATGTAGCCATGCCTAAACACAGCTATATCAACACCCTTCTGGTCAATGTAACAGGTCCATGTAGCCATACCTAAACACAGCTATATCAACACCCTTCTAGTGTAACAGGTCCATGTAGCTAAGCCTAAACACAGCTATATCAACACCCTTCTAGACAATGTAACAGGTCCATGTAGCCATGCCTAAACACAGCTATATCAACACCTTTCTAGTGTAACAGGTCCATGAAGCCATGCCTAAACACAGCTATATCAACACCCTTCTAGTGTAACAGGTCCATGTAGCCATGCCTAAACACAGCTATATCAACACCCTTCTGGTCAATGTAACAGGTCCATGTAGCCATACCTAAACACAGCTATATCAACACCCTTCTAGTGTAACAGGTCCATGTAGCTAAGCCTAAACACAGCTATATCAACACCCTTCTAGACAATGTAACAGGTCCATGTAGCCATGCCTAAACACAGCTATATCAACACCTTTCTAGTGTAACAGGTCCATGTAGCCATGCCTAAACACAGCTATATCAACACCCTTCTAGTGTAACAGGTCCATGAAGCCATGCCTAAACACAGCTATATCAACACCCTTCTAGTGTAACAGGTCCATGAAGCCATGCCTAAACACAGCTATATCAACACCCTTCTGTCAATGTAACAGGTCCATGTAGCCATGCCTAAACACAGCTATATCAACACCCTTCTAGTGTAACAGGTCCATGTAGCCATGCCTAAACACAGCTAATACAACACCCTTCTAGTGTAACAGGTCCATGTAGCCATGCCTAAACACAGCTATATCAACACCCTTCTAGTGTAACAGGTCCATGTAGCCATGCCTAAACACAGCTATATCAACACCCTTCTAGTGTAACAGGTCCATGTAGCCATGCCTAAACACAGCTATATCAACACCCTTCTAGTGTAACAGGTCCATGTAGCCATGCCTAAACACAGCTATATCAACACCCTTCTGGTCAATGTAACAGGTCCATGTAGCCATGCCTAAACACAGCTATATCAACACCCTTCTAGTGTAACAGGTCCATGTAGCCATGCCTAAACACAGCTAATACAACACCCTTCTAGTGTAACAGGTCCATGTAGCCATGCCTAAACACAGCTATATCAACACCCTTCTAGTGTAACAGGTCCATGTAGCCATGCCTAAACACAGCTATATCAACACCCTTCTAGTGTAACAGGTCCATGTAGCCATGCCTAAACACAGCTATATCAACACCCTTCTAGTGTAACAGGTCCATGTAGCCATGCCTAAACACAGCTATATCAACACCCTTCTAGTCAATGTAACAGGTCCATGTAGCCATGTCTAAACACAGCTATATCAACACCCTTCTAGTGTAACAGGTCCATGAAGCCATGCCTAAACACAGCTATATCAACACCCTTCTAGTGTAACAGGTCCATGAAGCCATGCCTAAACACAGCTATTTCAACACCCTTCTAGTGTAACAGGTCCATGAAGCCATGCCTAAACACAGCTATATCAACACCCTTCTAGTGTAACAGGTCCATGTAGCCATGCCTAAACACAGCTATATCAACACCCTTCTAGTCAATGTAACAGGTCCATGTAGCCATGTCTAAACACAGCTATATCAACACCCTTCTAGTGTAACAGGTCCATGAAGCCATGCCTAAACACAGCTATATCAACACCCTTCTAGTGTAACAGGTCCACGAAGCCATGCCTAAACACAGCTATTTCAACACCCTTCTAGTGTAACAGGTCCATGAAGCCATGCCTAAACACAGCTATATCAACACCCTTCTAGTGTAACAGGTCCATGTAGCCATGCCTAAACACACCTATATCAACACCCTTCTAGTGTAACAGGTCCATGGTCCAACACCCTTCTAGTGTAACAGGTCCATGTAGCCATGCCTAAACACAGCTATATCAACACCCTTCTGGTCAATGTAACAGGTCCATGTAGCCATGCCTAAACACAGCTATATCAACACCCTTCTAGTGTAACAGGTCCATGTAGCCATACCTAAACACACCTATATCAACACCCTTCTAGTGTAACAGGTCCATGTAGCCATGCCTAAACACAGCTATATCAACACCCTTCTAGACAATGTAACAGGTCCATGTAGCCATGCCTAAACACAGCTATATCAACACCTTTCTAGTGTAACAGGTCCATGTAGCCATGCCTAAACACAGCTATATCAACACCCTTCTAGTCAATGTAACAGGTCCATGTAGCCATGCCTAAACACAGCTATATCAACACCCTTCTAGTGTAACAGGTCCATGAAGCCATGCCTAAACACAGCTATATCAACACCCTTCTAGTGTAACAGGTCCATGAAGCCATGCCTAAACACAGCTATATCAACACCCTTCTGGTCAATGTAACAGGTCCATGTAGCCATGCCTAAACACAGCTATATCAACACCCTTCTAGTGTAACAGTTCCATGAAGCCATGTCTAAACACAGCTATGTCAACACCTTTCTAGTGTAACAGGTCCATGTAGCCATGCCTAAACACAGCTATATCAACACCCTTCTAGTCAATGTAACAGGTCCATGTAGCCATGCCTAAACACAGCTATATCAACACCCTTCTAGTGTAACAGGTCCATGTAGCCATGCCTAAACACAGCTATATCAACACCCTTCTAGTCAATGTAACAGGTCCATGTAGCCATGCCTAAACACAGATATATCAACACCCTTCTAGACAATGTAACAGGTCTATGTAGCCATGCCTAAACACAGCTATATCAACACCTTTCTAGTGTAACAGGTCCATGTAGCCATGCCTAAACACAGCTATATCAACACCCTTCTGGTCAATGTAACAGGTCCATGTAGCCATACCTAAACACAGCTATATCAACACCCTTCTAGTGTAACAGGTCCATGTAGCTAAGCCTAAACACAGCTATATCAACACCCTTCTAGACAATGTAACAGGTCCATGTAGCCATGCCTAAACACAGCTATATCAACACCTTTCTAGTGTAACAGGTCCATGAAGCCATGCCTAAACACAGCTATATCAACACCTTTCTAGTGTAACAGGTCCATGTAGCCATGCCTAAACACAGCTATATCAACACCCTTCTAGTCAATGTAACAGGTCCATGTAGCCATGCCTAAACACAGCTATATCAACACCCTTCTAGTGTAACAGGTCCATGAAGCCATGCCTAAACACAGCTATATCAACACCCTTCTGGTCAATGTAACAGGTCCATGTAGCCATGCCTAAACACAGCTATATCAACACCCTTCTAGTGTAACAGGTCCATGTAGCCATGCCTAAACACAGCTATATCAACACCCTTCTAGTGTAACAGGTCCATGTAGCCATGCCTAAACACAGCTATATCAACACCCTTCTAGTGTAACAGGTCCATGTAGCCATGCCTAAACACAGCTATATCAACACCCTTCTAGTGTAACAGGTCCATGTAGCCATGCCTAAACACAGCTATATCAACACCCTTCTAGTGTAACAGGTCCATGTAGCCATGCCTAAACACAGCTATATCAACACCCTTCTAGTCAATGTAACAGGTCCATGTAGCCATGCCTAAACACAGCTATATCAACACCCTTCTAGTGTAACAGGTCCATGTAGCCATGCCTAAACACAGCTATATCAACACCCTTCTAGTGTAACAGGTCCATGTAGCCATGCCTAAACACAGCTATATCAACACCCTTCTAGTCAATGTAACAGGTCCATGTAGCCATGTCTAAACACAGCTATATCAACACCCTTCTAGTGTAACAGGTCCATGTAGCCATGCCTAAACACAGCTATATCAACACCCTTCTAGTGTAACAGGTCCATGAAGCCATGCCTAAACACAGCTATATTCAACACCCTTCTAGTGTAACAGGTCCATGAAGCCATGCCTAAACACAGCTATATCAACACCTTCTAGTGTAACAGGTCCATGTAGCCATGCCTAAACACAGCTATATCAACACCCTTCTAGTCAATGTAACAGGTCCATGTAGCCATGTCTAAACACAGCTATATCAACACCCTTCTAGTGTAACAGGTCCATGAAGCCATGCCTAAACACAGCTATATCAACACCCTTCTAGTGTAACAGGTCCATGAAGCCATGCCTAAACACAGCTATATCAACACCCTTCTAGTGTAACAGGTCCATGTAGCCATACCTAAACACACCTATATCAACACCCTTCTAGTGTAACAGGTCCATGTAGCCATGCCTAAACACAGCTATATCAACACCCTTCTAGTGTAACAGGTCCATGTAGCCATGCCTAAACACAGCTATATCAACACCCTTCTGGTCAATGTAACAGGTCCATGTAGCCATGCCTAAACACAGCTATATCAACACCCTTCTAGTGTAACAGGTCCATGTAGCCATACCTAAACACACCTATATCAACACCCTTCTAGTGTAACAGGTCCATGTAGCCATGCCTAAACACAGCTATATCAACACCCTTCTAGACAATGTAACAGGTCCATGTAGCCATGCCTAAACACAGCTATATCAACACCTTTCTAGTGTAACAGGTCCATGTAGCCATGCCTAAACACAGCTATATCAACACCCTTCTAGTCAATGTAACAGGTCCATGTAGCCATGCCTAAACACAGCTATATCAACACCCTTCTAGTGTAACAGGTCCATGAAGCCATGCCTAAACACAGCTATATCAACACCCTTCTAGTGTAACAGGTCCATGAAGCCATGCCTAAACACAGCTATATCAACACCCTTCTGGTCAATGTAACAGGTCCATGTAGCCATGCCTAAACACAGCTATATCAACACCCTTCTAGTGTAACAGGTCCATGTAGCCATGCCTAAACACAGCTAATACAACACCCTTCTAGTGTAACAGGTCCATGTAGCCATGCCTAAACACAGCTATATCAACACCCTTCTAGTGTAACAGGTCCATGTAGCCATGCCTAAACACAGCTATATCAACACCCTTCTAGTGTAACAGGTCCATGTAGCCATGTCTAAACACAGCTATATCAACACCCTTCTAGTGTAACAGGTCCATGTAGCCATGCCTAAACACAGCTATATCAACACCCTTCTGGTCAATGTAACAGGTCCATGTAGCCATGCCTAAACACAGCTATATCAACACCCTTCTAGTGTAACAGGTCCATGTAGCCATGCCTAAACACAGCTATATCAACACCCTTCTGGTCAATGTAACAGGTCCATGTAGCCATGCCTAAACACAGCTATATCAACACCCTTCTAGTGTAACAGGTCCATGTAGCCATGCCTAAACACAGCTATATCAACACCCTTCTTGTCAATGTAACGGGTCCATGTAGCCATGCCTAAACACAGCTATATCAACACCCTTCTAGTGTAACAGGTCCATGAAGCCATGTCTAAACACAGCTATGTCAACACCTTTCTAGTGTAACAGGTCCATGTAGCCATGCCTAAACACAGCTATATCAACACCCTTCTAGTCAATGTAACAGGTCCATGTAGCCATGCCTAAACACAGCTATATCAACACCCTTCTAGTGTAACAGGTCCATGTAGCCATGCCTAAACACAGCTATATCAACACCCTTCTAGTCAATGTAACAGGTCCATGTAGCCATGCCTAAACACAGCTATATCAACACCCTTCTAGTGTAACAGGTCCATGAAGCCATGCCTAAACACAGCTATATCAACACCCTTCTAGTGTAACAGGTCCATGAAGCCATGCCTAAACACAGCTATATCAACACCCTTCTGGTCAATGTAACAGGTCCATGTAGCCATGCCTAAACACAGCTATATCAACACCCTTCTAGTGTAACAGGTCCATGTAGCCATGCCTAAACACAGCTAATACAACACCCTTCTAGTGTAACAGGTCCATGTAGCCATGCCTAAACACAGCTATATCAACACCCTTCTAGTGTAACAGGTCCATGTAGCCATGCCTAAACACAGCTATATCAACACCCTTCTAGTGTAACAGGTCCATGTAGCCATGCCTAAACACAGCTATATCAACACCCTTCTAGTGTAACAGGTCCATGTAGCCATGCCTAAACACAGCTATATCAACACCCTTCTCGTCAATGTAACAGGTCCATGTAGCCATGTCTAAACACAGCTATATCAACACCCTTCTAGTGTAACAGGTCCATGTAGCCATGCCTAAACACAGCTATATCAACACCCTTCTAGTCAATGTAACAGGTCCATGTAGCCATGTCTAAACACAGCTATATCAACACCCTTCTAGTGTAACAGGTCCATGAAGCCATGCCTAAACACAGCTATATCAACACCCTTCTAGTGTAACAGGTCCATGTAGCCATGCCTAAACACAGCTATATCAACACCCTTCTAGTGTAACAGGTCCATGAAGCCATGTCTAAACACAGCTATGTCAACACCTTTCTAGTGTAACAGGTCCATGTAGCCATGCCTAAACACAGCTATATCAACACCCTTCTAGTCAATGTAACAGGTCCATGTAGCCATGTCTAAACACAGCTATATCAACACCCTTCTGGTCAATGTAACAGGTCCATGTAGCCATACCTAAACACAGCTATACCAACACCCTTCTAGTGTAACAGGTCCATGTAGCTAAGCCTAAACACAGCTATATCAACACATTTACATTTACATTTAAGTCATTTAGCAGACGCTCTTATCCAGAGCGACTTACAACACCCTTCTAGTGTAACAGGTCCATGTAGCTAGCTAAGCCTAAACACAGCTATATCAACACCCTTCTGGTCAATGTAACAGGTCCATGTAGCCATGCCTAAACACAGCTATATCAACACCCTTCTAGTGTAACAGGTCCATGAAGCCATGCCTAAACACAGCTATATCAACACCCTTCTAGTGTAACAGGTCCATGTAGCCACACCTAAACACAGCTATATCAACACCCTTCTAGTGTAACAGGTCCATGTAGCCATGCCTAAACACAGCTATATCAACACCCTTCTGGTCAATGTAACAGGTCCATGTAGCCATGCCTAAACACAGCTATATCAACACCCTTCTAGTGTAACAGGTCCATGTAGCCATACCTAAACACACCTATATCAACACCCTTCTAGTGTAACAGGTCCATGTAGCCATGCCTAAACACAGCTATATCAACACCCTTCTAGTGTAACAGGTCCATGTAGCCATGCCTAAACACAGCTATATCAACACCCTTCTGGTCAATGTAACAGGTCCATGTAGCCATGCCTAAACACAGCTATATCAACACCCTTCTAGTGTAACAGGTCCATGTAGCTAAGCCTAAACACAGCTATATCAACACCCTTCTAGTGTAACAGGTCCATGTAGCTAGCTAAGCCTAAACACAGCTATATCAACACCCTTCTGGTCAATGTAACAGGTCCATGTAGCCATGCCTAAACACAGCTATATCAACACCCTTCTAGTGTAACAGGTCCATGTAGCCATGCCTAAACACAGCTATATCAACACCCTTCTAGTCAATGTAACGGGTCCATGTAGCCATGCCTAAACACAGCTATATCAACACCCTTCTAGTGTAACAGGTCCATGTAGCCATGCCTAAACACAGCTAATACAACACCCTTCTAGTGTAACAGGTCCATGTAGCCATGCCTAAACACAGCTATATCAACACCCTTCTAGTGTAACAGGTCCATGTAGCCATGCCTAAACACAGCTATATCAACACCCTTCTAGTGTAACAGGTCCATGTAGCCATGCCTAAACACAGCTATATCAACACCCTTCTAGTGTAACAGGTCCATGTAGCCATGCCTAAACACAGCTATATCAACACCATTCTGGTCAATGTAACAGGTCCATGTAGCCATGTCTAAACACAGCTATATCAACACCCTTCTAGTGTAACAGGTCCATGTAGCCATGCCTAAACACAGCTATATCAACACCCTTCTAGTCAATGTAACAGGTCCATGTAGCCATGTCTAAACACAGCTATATCAACACCCTTCTAGTGTAACAGGTCCATGAAGCCATGCCTAAACACAGCTATATCAACACCCTTATAGTGTAACAGGTCCATGTAGCCATGCCTAAACACAGCTATATCAACACCCTTCTGGTCAATGTAACAGGTCCATGTAGCCATACCTAAACACAGCTATATCAACACCCTTCTAGTGTAACAGGTCCATGTAGCTAAGCCTAAACACAGCTATATCAACACCCTTCTAGTGTAACAGGTCCATGTAGCTAGCTAAGCCTAAACACAGCTATATCAACACCCTTCTGGTCAATGTAACAGGTCCATGTAGCCATGCCTAAACACAGCTATATCAACACCCTTCTAGTGTAACAGGTCCATGAAGCCATGCCTAAACACAGCTATATCAACACCCTTCTAGTGTAACAGGTCCATGTAGCCACACCTAAACACAGCTATATCAACACCCTTCTAGTGTAACAGGTCCATGTAGCCATGCCTAAACACAGCTATATCAACACCCTTCTGGTCAATGTAACAGGTCCATGTAGCCATGCCTAAACACAGCTATATCAACACCCTTCTAGTGTAACAGGTCCATGTAGCCATACCTAAACACACCTATATCAACACCCTTCTAGTGTAACAGGTCCATGTAGCCATGCCTAAACACAGCTATATCAACACCCTTCTAGTGTAACAGGTCCATGTAGCCATGCCTAAACACAGCTATATCAACACCCTTCTGGTCAATGTAACAGGTCCATGTAGCCATGCCTAAACACAGCTATATCAACACCCTTCTAGTGTAACAGGTCCATGTAAGCCTAAACACAGCTATATCAACACCCTTCTAGTGTAACAGGTCCAAACAAACAGCTATATCAACACCCTTCTGGTCAATGTAACAGGTCCATGTAGCCATGCCTAAACACAGCTATATCAACACCCTTCTAGTGTAACAGGTCCATGTAGCCATGCCTAAACACAGCTATATCAACACCCTTCTAGTCAATGTAACGGGTCCATGTAGCCATGCCTAAACACAGCTATATCAACACCCTTCTAGTGTAACAGGTCCATGAAGCCATGTCTAAACACAGCTATGTCAACACCTTTCTAGTGTAACAGGTCCATGTAGCCATGCCTAAACACAGCTATATCAACACCCTTCTAGTCAATGTAACAGGTCCATGTAGCCATGCCTAAACACAGCTATATCAACACCCTTCTAGTGTAACAGGTCCATGTAGCCATGCCTAAACACAGCTATATCAACACCCTTCTAGTGTAACAGGTCCATGTAGCCATGCCTAAACACAGCTATATCAACACCCTTCTAGTGTAACAGGTCCATGTAGCCATGCCTAAACACAGCTATATCAACACCCTTCTAGTCAATGTAACAGGTCCATGTAGCCATGTCTAAACACAGCTATATCAACACCCTTCTAGTGTAACAGGTCCATGAAGCCATGCCTAAACACAGCTATATCAACACCCTTATAGTGTAACAGGTCCATGTAGCCATGCCTAAACACAGCTATATCAACACCCTTCTAGTCAATGTAACAGGTCCATGTAGCCATGCCTAAACACAGCTATATCAACACCCTTCTAGTGTAACAGGTCCATGTAGCCATGCCTAAACACAGCTATATCAACACCCTTCTAGTGTAACAGGTCCATGAAGCCATGTCTAAACACAGCTATGTCAACACCTTTCTAGTGTAACAGGTCCATGTAGCCATGCCTAAACACAGCTATATCAACACCCTTCTAGTAAATGTAACAGGTCCATGTAGCCATGCCTAAACACAGCTATATCAACACCCTTCTAGTGTAACAGGTCCATGAAGCCATGCCTAAACACAGCTATATCAACACCCTTCTAGTGTAACAGGTCCATGAAGCCATGCCTAAACACAGCTATATCAACACCCTTCTAGTGTAACAGGTCCATGTAGCCATGCCTAAACACAGCTATATCAACACCCTTCTAGTGTAACAGGTCCATGAAGCCATGCCTAAACACAGCTATATCAACACCCTTCTAGTGTAACAGGTCCATGTAGCCATACCTAAACACAGCTATATCAACACCCTTCTAGTGTAACAGGTCCATGTAGCCATGCCTAAACACAGCTATATCAACACCCTTCTAGTGTAACAGGTCCATGTAGCCACACCTAAACACAGCTATATCAACACCCTTCTAGTGTAACAGGTCCATGTAGCCATGCCTAAACACAGCTATATCAACACCCTTCTGGTCAATGTAACAGGTCCATGTAGCCATGCCTAAACACAGCTATATCAACACCCTTCTAGTGTAACAGGTCCATGTAGCCATACCTAAACACACCTATATCAACACCCTTCTAGTGTAACAGGTCCATGTAGCCATGCCTAAACACAGCTATATCAACACCCTTCTAGTGTAACAGGTCCATGTAGCCATGCCTAAACACAGCTATATCAACACCCTTCTGGTCAATGTAACAGGTCCATGTAGCCATGCCTAAACACAGCTATATCAACACCCTTCTAGTGTAACAGGTCCATGTAGCTAAGCCTAAACACAGCTATATCAACACCCTTCTAGTGTAACAGGTCCATGTAGCTAGCTAAGCCTAAACACAGCTATATCAACACCCTTCTGGTCAATGTAACAGGTCCATGTAGCCATGCCTAAACACAGCTATATCAACACCCTTCTAGTGTAACAGGTCCATGTAGCCATGCCTAAACACAGCTATATCAACACCCTTCTAGTCAATGTAACGGGTCCATGTAGCCATGCCTAAACACAGCTATATCAACACCCTTCTAGTGTAACAGGTCCATGTAGCCATGCCTAAACACAGCTAATACAACACCCTTCTAGTGTAACAGGTCCATGTAGCCATGCCTAAACACAGCTATATCAACACCCTTCTAGTGTAACAGGTCCATGTAGCCATGCCTAAACACAGCTATATCAACACCCTTCTAGTGTAACAGGTCCATGTAGCCATGCCTAAACACAGCTATATCAACACCCTTCTAGTGTAACAGGTCCATGTAGCCATGCCTAAACACAGCTATATCAACACCATTCTGGTCAATGTAACAGGTCCATGTAGCCATGTCTAAACACAGCTATATCAACACCCTTCTAGTGTAACAGGTCCATGTAGCCATGCCTAAACACAGCTATATCAACACCCTTCTAGTCAATGTAACAGGTCCATGTAGCCATGTCTAAACACAGCTATATCAACACCCTTCTAGTGTAACAGGTCCATGAAGCCATGCCTAAACACAGCTATATCAACACCCTTATAGTGTAACAGGTCCATGTAGCCATGCCTAAACACAGCTATATCAACACCCTTCTGGTCAATGTAACAGGTCCATGTAGCCATACCTAAACACAGCTATATCAACACCCTTCTAGTGTAACAGGTCCATGTAGCTAAGCCTAAACACAGCTATATCAACACCCTTCTAGTGTAACAGGTCCATGTAGCTAGCTAAGCCTAAACACAGCTATATCAACACCCTTCTGGTCAATGTAACAGGTCCATGTAGCCATGCCTAAACACAGCTATATCAACACCCTTCTAGTGTAACAGGTCCATGAAGCAATGCCTAAACACAGCTATATCAACACCCTTCTAGTGTAACAGGTCCATGTAGCCACACCTAAACACAGCTATATCAACACCCTTCTAGTGTAACAGGTCCATGTAGCCATGCCTAAACACAGCTATATCAACACCCTTCTGGTCAATGTAACAGGTCCATGTAGCCATGCCTAAACACAGCTATATCAACACCCTTCTAGTGTAACAGGTCCATGTAGCCATACCTAAACACACCTATATCAACACCCTTCTAGTGTAACAGGTCCATGTAGCCATGCCTAAACACAGCTATATCAACACCCTTCTAGTGTAACAGGTCCATGTAGCCATGCCTAAACACAGCTATATCAACACCCTTCTGGTCAATGTAACAGGTCCATGTAGCCATGCCTAAACACAGCTATATCAACACCCTTCTAGTGTAACAGGTCCATGTAGCTAGCTAAGCCTAAACACAGCTATATCAACACCCTTCTGGTCAATGTAACAGGTCCATGTAGCCATGCCTAAACACAGCTATATCAACACCCTTCTAGTGTAACAGGTCCATGAAGCCATGTCTAAACACAGCTATGTCAACACCTTTCTAGTGTAACAGGTCCATGTAGCCATGCCTAAACACAGCTATATCAACACCCTTCTAGTCAATGTAACAGGTCCATGTAGCCATGCCTAAACACAGCTATATCAACACCCTTCTAGTGTAACAGGTCCATGTAGCCATGCCTAAACACAGCTATATCAACACCCTTCTAGTGTAACAGGTCCATGTAGCCATGCCTAAACACAGCTATATCAACACCCTTCTAGTGTAACAGGTCCATGTAGCCATGCCTAAACACAGCTATATCAACACCCTTCTAGTGTAACAGGTCCATGTAGCCATGCCTAAACACAGCTATATCAACACCCTTCTGGTCAATGTAACAGGTCCATGTAGCCATGTCTAAACACAGCTATATCAACACCCTTCTAGTGTAACAGGTCCATGAAGCCATGCCTAAACACAGCTATATCAACACCCTTCTAGTCAATGTAACAGGTCCATGTAGCCATGTCTAAACACAGCTATATCAACACCCTTCTAGTGTAACAGGTCCATGAAGCCATGCCTAAACACAGCTATATCAACACCCTTATAGTGTAACAGGTCCATGTAGCCATGCCTAAACACAGCTATATCAACACCCTTCTAGTCAATGTAACAGGTCCATGTAGTCATGCCTAAACACAGCTATATCAACACCCTTCTAGTGTAACAGGTCCATGTAGCCATGCCTAAACACAGCTATATCAACACCCTTCTAGTGTAACAGGTCCATGAAGCCATGTCTAAACACAGCTATGTCAACACCTTTCTAGTGTAACAGGTCCATGTAGCCATGCCTAAACACAGCTATATCAACACCCTTCTAGTAAATGTAACAGGTCCATGTAGCCATGCCTAAACACAGCTATATCAACACCCTTCTAGTGTAACAGGTCCATGAAGCCATGCCTAAACACAGCTATATCAACACCCTTCTAGTGTAACAGGTCCATGAAGCCATGCCTAAACACAGCTATATCAACACCCTTCTAGTGTAACAGGTCCATGTAGCCATTTCTAAACACAGCTATATCAACACCCTTCTAGTGTAACAGGTCCATGAAGCCATGCCTAAACACAGCTATATCAACACCCTTCTAGTGTAACAGGTCCATGTAGCCATACCTAAACACAGCTATATCAACACCCTTCTAGTGTAACAGGTCCATGTAGCCATGCCTAAACACAGCTATATCAACACCCTTCTAGTGTAACAGGTCCATGTAGCCATGCCTAAACACAGCTATATCAACACCCTTCTGGTCAATGTAACAGGTCCATGTAGCCATACCTAAACACAGCTATATCAACACCCTTCTAGTGTAACAGGTCCATGTAGCTAAGCCTAAACACAGCTATATCAACACCCTTCTAGTGTAACAGGTCCATGTAGCTAGCTAAGCCTAAACACAGCTATATCAACACCCTTCTGGTCAATGTAACAGGTCCATGTAGCCATGCCTAAACACAGCTATATCAACACCCTTCTAGTGTAACAGGTCCATGAAGCCATGCCTAAACACAGCTATATCAACACCCTTCTAGTGTAACAGGTCCATGTAGCCACACCTAAACACAGCTATATCAACACCCTTCTAGTGTAACAGGTCCATGTAGCCATGCCTAAACACAGCTATATCAACACCCTTCTAGTGTAACAGGTCCATGTAGCCATGCCTAAACACAGCTATATCAACACCCTTCTGGTCAATGTAACAGGTCCATGTAGCCATGCCTAAACACAGCTATATCAACACCCTTCTAGTGTAACAGGTCCATGAAGCCATGCCTAAACACAGCTATATCAACACCCTTCTAGTGTAACAGGTCCATGTAGCCATACCTAAACACAGCTATATCAACACCCTTCTAGTGTAACAGGTCCATGTAGCTAAGCCTAAACACAGCTATATCAACACCCTTCTAGTGTAACAGGTCCATGTAGCTAGCTAAGCCTAAACACAGCTATATCAACACCCTTCTGGTCAATGTAACAGGTCCATGTAGCCATGCCTAAACACAGCTATATCAACACCCTTCTAGTGTAACAGGTCCATGAAGCCATGCCTAAACACAGCTATATCAACACCCTTCTAGTGTAACAGGTCCATGTAGCCACACCTAAACACAGCTATATCAACACCCTTCTAGTGTAACAGGTCCATGTAGCCATGCCTAAACACAGCTATATCAACACCCTTCTAGTGTAACAGGTCCATGTAGCCATGCCTAAACACAGCTATATCAACACCCTTCTGGTCAATGTAACAGGTCCATGTAGCCATGCCTAAACACAGCTATATCAACACCCTTCTAGTGTAACAGGTCCATGAAGCCATGCCTAAACACAGCTATATCAACACCCTTCTAGTGTAACAGGTTCATGTAGCCATGCCTAAACACAGCTATATCAACACCCTTCTAGTGTAACAGGTCCATGTAGCCATGCCTAAACACAGCTATATCAACACCCTTCTGGTCGATGTAACAGGTCCATGTTGCTGCTATCAATTGTGAGCAGCACCTTTACCATTGTATTCAGTCTGAACCCCAGAATAAGCAGAAGGAGGAAAGCATTACATAGGTGAAAGAAAAGTACACCACAACACAGTCTAGATGTTATCCAATCAGGAGCCCAACAAGTGAAGGAAGGTTGGATTTACAGCGATAAGATAGAGAGTTAAAAGTGTCTGAAGTTGAGGGACCATGGGGCATGAAAGGCATAGTGTGGAATAAGGGGTAGCTAGAGGGATGGTTGGCCATGGAATAAACATAAAAATGGGTTTTGTGGATTCAGCACACAAGCTCTAACAGGATAACTGATACATCCTAACAGGACTTTGTCAGGTAAAGACTGACTCAAAACTAAAAAGTACTGACAGTGACTCCTCTGTTTCACCACGCTCACCACCAGGCCCGCATAGCACCAAACGGCGGGCATCACAATCACCCGGAATCGCCAACTTCAATTGCCCCATGCTACACCACAAATCACTCCTTTTGATGGTGCACTGTTCCTAAGAGCAAAGAAAGAAACCAATCTTGACCCAAGTTGCATGACACTCCCGCTCCCCCTGGTCAGAAGAGACACAAACAAATATCACAAGTCCACTACAGGTTACCTTCACTGATTCAACTGCACCCAACTCCTTTCCCACCCACCCTGAAACCACAAATGTCACTCCTACTGGACCAGATTCTTCTTGATCATGACCATCGATGCCATACTGAGGCTCAGAGCTCTTCACCACACCTTCCACCTCATTTAACTCACTTCCATTTCTCACCTCCAGCACTCGGTCTGGCGCACGGCTCACTCTGTTTGCACTTGACACCACTCTCCTCCAGGTCTCACTCTGTTTGCACTTGACACCACTCTCCTCCAGGTCTCACTCTGTTTGCACTTGACACCAATCTTCTTTGACACCCCATGTCCATTTTTATCACCATCATCCTCAAATCCAACCTCTGCTTTCCTCATTTTCTTCAACCACTTCTTCCTCTTTTTCTCCCCTCCATTATTCCTCAGAAATCCACATGTGAATACCAATTAATGTAAAACCCACAATAGCAAAGAGGACTAAATAAGATTACATAACCTTGCCTACTAGCTATACTATTGATCTGCTGTCCAGAGTGCAACAGCAATCAATGCCTTCCCGCAGTAAATTAAATTGAAAGGAAGTCACGCTTCTTGCTTAGCAAGTACCACTTCCTCCTGATTCAGCCCATACCTGGAGTGAACTCGAGACCTCTGCCTTGCTGGCACACATGACCGCCCTCCTTAAGCATCTTATCAGTCAGCACCACGCGAAAAGCGAGTTATTCACTGGCGAAAGTGGGCACACCTCAAGCTGAGGAGTAAGTTTCACACATCCCCATGTGTTACATAAGCTCACTGTTGACTCAAGATATACTAATCAGTCAGTCTCTGAAACTTCTCAAAAAGCCAGCCCAAAATAATACAGCTAGCTAGGGTAGCTACAAGTCAAGTCGGCTACTTGAAGTAGACTACTCGCCCACAGACACAAACAAGCATTATCAAGAATTCCTAGCTTCACCATCTATATTACTTAGCTAGTTACAACTAGCAAGCTAGACTGTTGGTTTATACTGTAAAAGTCAAAGAAAGCTTCATTTGTTTTTTATCAATTTGTCATGCATTTAAATGGCTAGACAAATAGACCACTAATGTAGCCATGTAGGCATCTAGCCAGGCTAATGTTGCTAACTAGCTAGCTAGATAACAGGTATTGTGTCAATTTAAAACTTGCCCAGGACAGTTCACAGAATTGTCAATTGAAACAAATGTATTAATTACTGAATTGAGCTAACATTAGATAGTTAATCCAGAGATTCTTACCTTTGCCTCGTTTCGGCAGTCTAGTCTAGATCATCATCGCCCTGGTGGGTGATGCTAATCTTGAGACAGGCATTTGTAGTTCTGTATAATAGCCACAATAGCAGCTAATTAGCTATTCATTTTTTGGGGGGGTAAATACAGGCAATTATATTTATAAAAGTCACCTTGTTCAAGAGAGAATTACACAGTTATGAAAACGTCCCGCCAGGGTAAGTCTACACGAAACACAGACCTTATTTGAAGTGTTTCTAAAATCACCTATGAGAAAAATGTATGGTAAAAAAACTATTGGAACCATCTCTGTGTTTGACTGCTAGGTTTTATGGGTATTATGACTCGTACGATGGTACTCTATCGCCACATTCACATGCTAGTCGGAACTAGGAAATGTTTAAATTTCCAACTTGCTGATTCGTTGAACGCGGCAAGTGTATAACTACAACCAGTTAGCAAGTCAGACATTTCAGAGTTTCCTAGTTCCAACAAGGACATGAACGCGGCATATGCAACACACTTTGGAAGGTGTGACCCTATGGTGTCAATATCATCTCAAATGTATTTGTGAACTCACAGCATACATTTTGTATTTATGTATCATGATCAGTACAAATAAGTACCAATCCACAAATGTAAATCACCAATCCACAAATGTAAATCACCAATCCACAAATGTAAATCACCAATCCACAAATGTAAATCACCAATCCACAAATGTAAATCTCCAATCCACAAATGTAAATCACCAATCCACAAATGTAAATCACCAATCCACAAACGTAAATCACTTTCCACAAATGTAAATCCCCAATCCACAAATGTAAATCCCCAATCCACAAATGTAAATCACCAATCCACAAACGTAAATCACTTTCCACAAATGTAAATCACCAATCCACAAACGTAAATTACTTATCACAAATCTAAATCACTTTCCACAAATGCAGTTTACTATCCACAAACAAACATAAAAAGTTCCCACGCGTATAAAAAAAAGTTCTCACATGTAGAGAGAGGTGTCGTCGTAGAAAAAAGGTTCTCACATGTAGAGAGAGATGTGTCGTCGTAGAGAAAAAGGTTCTCACATGTAGAGAGAGATGTGTAGTCGTAGAAAAAAGGTTCTCACATGTAGAAAGAGATGTGTAGTCGTAGAAAAAAGGTTCTCACATGTAGAAAGAGATGTGTCGTCGTAGAAAAAAAGTTCTCACATGTAGAGAGAGATGTGTCGTCGTAGAAAAAAAGGTTCTCACATGTAGAGAGAGATGTGTCGTCGTAGAAAAATAGTTCTCAAGCATAAAAGGTGATTTGACGCCATAGAAAAAAGTTATCACACGTAGAAAGCGATGTGTCGTCGTAGAAAAAAGGTTTGTACCCATAGAAAGTGATTTCTATAAATCGCTGGCAGCCTCTCGTTTGGCCATGTTGATGCCTTTCAACGCTGCAGAAATGACACTATGGTAAACGTAATATGTTAACCATATATGTAGCCATAGCATGTCCAATGTAAATAATCAAAACCCCACCCCTAGATTACTCCATATTTGCAACACTATTGTGGTTAGTTAACCCTAACCTTAACCGCCCAAATAGTTGAATTAGCTGGAGAGTGTGATAACACCAATACTTTTGGCAAGATATTGATTCCATACATATCCTTCACATTTAGTGGTGCTATCACACTGGCCAGCTAATTCAACCATTTGGGTGATGAACGGGTGTACACCGCAATAGTGTTGCATATATAGAGTAAACTAGGGGTGGGGTTTTGATTATTTACATTGGACATGCTATCATCCGTTGGACATCCGCTTTCTAAGTGTGAGAACTTTTTTTCTACGACTACAAATCGTTTCTACACTTGAGAACCTTTTGTCTTTATGGCAGTCATTTTACTTAAGGCCTTTGGAAATGACCTGCATATCTGCAGTTATAAAACCATTCTAATGCAATATATTGATTTACAAATTCAAATAAAAACGTGTTTGTTTGTGGATAGTGATTGCATTTGTGGATAGCGATTTACATTTGTGGATAGCGATTTACATTTGTGGATAGGGATTTACATTTGTGGAAAGTGATTTACATTTGTGGAAAGTGATTTACATTTGTGGATAGCGATTTACATTTGTGGAAAGTGATTTACATTTGTGGAAAGTGATTTACATTTGTGGAAAGTGATTTACATTTGTGGATTGGTGATTTTGTTGGAACCCCTATTACTAGTCTGTTCAACCTCTCTTTTGTATCATCTGAGATTGCTAAAGATTGGAAAGCAGTCGCGGTCATCCCCCTCACTCTTGACCCAAACTGTTATAGACCTATATCCATTCTGCCCTGCCTTTCTAAAGTCTTCAAAATCCAAGTGAACAAACAGATCACCGACCATTTCGAATCCCACCGTACCTTGTCCACTATGCAATCTAGTTTCCGAGCTGGTTACAGGTGCACCTCAGCCATGCTCAAGGACCTAAACAATATCATAACCGCGATCGATAAAAGACAGTACTGTGCAGCCATCTTCATTGACCTGGCCAAGGCTCTCGACTCTGTCAATCACCGTATTCTTATCGGCAGACTCAACAGCCTTGGTTTCTCTAATGACTGCCTCGCCTGGTTCACTAACTACTTCTCAGATAGAGTTCAGTGTGTAAAATCAGAGGGCCTGTTGTCCGGACCTCTGGCAGTCTCTATGGGGGTGCCACAGGGTTCAATTCTCGGGCCGACTCTTTTCTCTGTATATTTCAATGATGTCGCTCTTGCTGCTGATGATTCTCTGATCCACCTCTACACAGATGACACCATTCTGTATACATCTGGCCCTTCTTTGGACACTGTTTTAACAAACCTCCAAACGAGCTTCAACGCCATACAACAATCCTCCAACTGCTCTTAAATGCTAGTAAAACTAATTGCATGCTCTTCAACCGATTGTTGCCCGCACCCGCACGCCCGACTAGCATCACTACTCTGGACGGTTCTGATTTAGAATATGTGGACAACTATAAATACCTAGGTCTCTGGCTAGACTGTAAACTCTCCTTCCTGACTCACATTAAGCATCTCAAATCCAAAGTTAAATCTAGAATTGGCTTCTTATTCCGCAACAAAGTCTCCTTCACTCATGCTGCCAAGCATCCCTCGTAAAACTGACCATCCGACCGATCTTGACTTCGGCGATGTCATTTACAAAATAGCCTCCAACACTCTACTCAGCTAATTTGATGCAGTCTATCACAGTGTCATCCGTTTTTTCACCAAAGTCCCATATACTACCCACCACCGCGACCTGTATGCTCTCATTGGCTGGTCCTCCCTACATATTCATCGCCAAACCCACTGGCTCCAGGTCATCTACAAGTCTCTGCTAGGTAAAGCTCCGCCTTATCTCAGCTCACTGGTCACCATAGCAACACCCACTTGTAGCACGCGCTCCAGCAGGTATATTTCACTGGTCATCCCCAAAGCCAACATCTCCTTTGGCCACCTTTCCTTCCAGTTCTCTGCTGCCAATGATTGTAATGAATTGCAAAAATCACTGAAGTTGGAGACTTATATCTCCCTCACTAACTTTAAGCATCCGCTGTCAGAGCAGCATACCGATCGCTGCAGCTGTACATAGCCCGTCTGTGAATAGCCCATCCAACCAACTACCTACCTCATCCCCATATTTATTTTTGTTTTTCTGCTCTTTTGCACACCAGTATATCTACTTGCACATCCTCATCTGCACATATATCACTCCAGTGTAAATTGCAAAATTGTAATTACTTCGCCACTATTGTGTCACACCCTGACCATAGTTTGCTTTGTATGTTTCTATGTTTTGTTTGGTCAGGGTGTGATCTGAGTGGGCATTCTATGTTGTGTGTCTAGTTTGTCTGTTTCTGTGTTTGGCCTGATATGGTTCTCAATCAGAGGCAGGTGTTAGTTATTGTCTCTGATTGGGAACCATATTTACGTAGCCTGTTTGGTGTTGGGGTTTGTGGGTGATTGTTCCTGTCTTTGTTACACCAGATAGGGCTGTTTTCGGTTTTTCACATTTCTTGTTTTGTATATTGTTAATTTATCATCTTCATTAATGATGTATCACAATAACCACGCTGCGTTTTGGTCCGCCTCTCCTTCAACAGAGGAATCCTGTGACAGAATCACCCACCACAACAGGACCAAGCGGCGTGGTGACAGGCAGCGGCAGCAGGAGCAGCGCGAGGAGTACTGGACATGGGAGGATGAGTTGGATGGTAAAGGACCCTGGGCACAGCCTGGAGAATATCGCCGCCCCAAAGAAGAGCTGGTGGCGGCGAAGAGCTGCCAGTCTGCATGGAGCTGCCAGAGATGCCAGTCTGCATGGAGCAGCCAGAGCCGCCAGTCTGCATGGAGCAGCCAGAGCCGCCAGTCTGCATGGAGCAGCCAGAGCCGCCAGTCTGCATGGAGCAGCCAGAGCCGCCAGTCTGCATGGAGCAGCCAGAGCCGCCAGTCTGCATGGAGCAGCCAGAGCGGCCAGTCAGCATGGAGCAGTCAGTGCCGCCAGTCAGCCAGGATCCGCCAGTGCCGCCAGTCAGCCAGGATCCGCCAGTCAGCCAGGATCCGCCTGTGCCGCCAGTCAGCCAGGATCTGCCAGAGCCGCCAGTCAGCCAGGATCTGCCAGAGCCGCCAGTCAGCCAGGATCTGCCAGAGTCGTCAGCCAGTACGGAGCTGCCCCTCTGTCCCGAGCTGCCCCTCTGTCCCGAGCTGCCCCTCTATCACAAGCTGCCCCTCTGTCCCGAGCTGCCCCTCAGTCCAGTGGGGTCATTTAGAAGGGTCGCCGTGATTAGGAGGCCACGGAAGCGGACAATGTGGGGGACAAAGACTATGATGAAGTGGGGGCCACTAAGACTATGGTGAAGTGGGGGGGGGGTACTGTCACACCCTGACCATAGTTTGCTTTGTATGTTTCTATGTTTTGTTTGGTCAGGGTGTGATCTGAGTGGGCATTCTATGTTGTGTGTCTAGTTTGTCTGTTTCTGTGTTTGGCCTGATATGGTTCTCAATCAGAGGCAGGTGTTAGTTATTGTCTCTGATTGGGAACCATATTTAGGTAGCCTGTTTGGTGTTGGGGTTTGTGGGTGATTGTTCCTGTCTTTGTGTTTGTTACACCAGATAGGGCTGTTTTCGGTTTTTCACATTTCTTGTTTTGTATATTGTTCATTTATCATCTTCATTAAAGATGTATCACAATAACCACGCTGCGTTTTGGTCCGCCTCTCCTTCAACAGAGGAATCCCGTGACATATTGGCCTATTTATTGCCTTACCTCCTTACTGCATTTGCACACACTGTATACAGATTTTTCTATTGTGTTATTGACTGTACGTTTGTTTATCCCATGTGTAACTCTGTGTTTTTGTCGCACTGCTTTGCTTTATCTTGACCAGGTCGCAGTTGTAAATGAGAACTTGTTCTCAACTGGCCTACCTGTTTAAATAAAGGTGAAATAAAATAAATGTTTTACATTTGTGGATTGGTACTTATTAGTACAGATAGTGATACACAAATACAAAATGCATGCTCTGAGTTCACAATACTTTTGGCATGATATTGATCCCATACATATCCTTCACATTTAGTGGTGCTATCACACTGGCCAGCTAATTCAACTATTTGGGTGATGAACGGGTCCGCAATAGTGTTGCATATATAGAGTAAACTAGGGGTGGGGTTTCGATTATTTACATTGGACATGCTATGGCTACATATATGGTTAACATATTACGTTTACCATAGTGTAATTTCTGCAGCATTGAAAGGCAGGCATCAACATGACCGAATGAGAGGCTGCCAGCGATTTAAAGAATTCGCTTATTATGGGTACAATTTTTTTTTCTACTACTACAAATCGCTTTCTACGCATGATAACTTTTTTTCTACGCGTGAAAACTTGTAGTCTTTATGGCGGTCATTTTACTTAAGATCCTTGGAAATTACCTGCAGGTATAAAACAAATTCTAATGCAATATATCGATTTACAAATCAATTGTGGATAGTGATTGTATTTGTGGATAGCAATTTACATTTGTGGAAAGTGATTTACATTTGTGGATTGGTACTTATTTGTACAGATCATAATACACGAATACAAAATGCATGCTGTGAGTTCACAATACATTTGGCATGATATTGATCTCATAGTGACCATCGACTTGAGAAAATGTATCCACTCAAACGAGCCCAGTATCTTGATGTTGCGGATGCGCAGTCGAGACTCACTCTAACCAGACGATGGGCGGGTTCCAGGGAGGGCAGTCTCTCGAGTCAAATCGGTTTTCGTGACTTGGTCGCTCCTCCTCTCTCCATCGTTTCTAGCAAGCTAGCTAGATAACTAGGAGAGCTACCTTGAAGTGTGGGAGACTCAAAGTGGATAAGGGGGAAACAGGCTGACGGAAAATGGCAGACATCGAGGGAGAGGGAATTCATTCGGTGGCACCTCCGTTAGTTCAGCCACCCTCTCGTAACTGCTCTGGTGTCAGCCCAACGCAGGGCACCGGCAGTTGCCAAACGGTGACTACCGTTACGTCAGGCCCGCGACTGGTGCGGATAGTCAAGTCTGACTCGGGATATGGCTTCAATGTCCGGGGACAGGTTAGCGAAGGAGGACAACTACGGAGCATCAACGGGGAATTGTATGCCCCGCTACAGCATGTTAGTGCTGTTTTACCGGGAGGTGCAGCGGACAGAGCCGGTATCTCGAAAGGGGACCGGATTCTGGAAGTGTAAGTAAGAGTTCGCTTGCTATCTGGTAGCTGCTAACTACATGCGTAAGCTATCTCAATGGTAGATATTTGGTCAAGGCAGGGAAAAACAAACAGACCACAGCAAAGTTAAAAAGGACGCTAATTGTCATGTCAGCTCCTCTGCACTGCAGTTGGTTCGTGCGACAAACGTGTTCTGCTGACCCAAATTTAAGCTCGCTAGCTAACGTTAACTCCATAATGCACAAGCTGTTGTCCTCGGCTCAGTGCAACGCCATAAACGACCATAGCAAGCAACGTTAAATTACATGTTTCACTTGACCTGGAGACTAGGTTAACAAAGCCTTGCTAACTCCTGCATCAGTCTGTGCTTGTGCCAGTCTTATCGGGAGTGTACAGGGCAGAAGAGCCGGTTCATCCCAATGAAAAGACGGTCTGTGTGAGAGCATGTGATCATTACGAATTCCAGTCACACTGACTCTCTGAACTTGGATACAAGCTAACTATATTAACACCAGCACACACACAGGTTCCTTCCTTCCCTGCACATCACGTTACCAGAAAAACAGCATCTGTCATTCTTATTAACAACAGAACCAGATGATGGAAAAATGCCCATTCAATGCGTGTGCACATTAATAGTCGGCTACTATTTTTACCTACTTGCCTTGATGATGATAATAGGTATTTTAATAGTGTGCCCAAACGCTTTCTATCTAGTCTCAATTAAATTGGGACTTAACATTTCCTAATTGTAATAGATCAACAATAGCCATAGTATGCCATCTGTGTCTGGATGATGATGCTGCAATATATAGAGTGCAGTGTGTCTGTCTGGTCTTTGCGACAGGTTTAGTATGCACAGGGGTAGCTAGCTTGGTGATGTTAGGTTCTGTTGCCATGGCAAGGAGCAGGCAGCATACAGCTCAGCATCAGTACCTGTGTGTGTGTGAGCGAGGGGGGTTGCTGGATACGGGATACATAGGGCTCATCTGATTGGATGTGCTCTCAGTAATTCTCTGTTTTGATTAGTTGGCTCACCGTTTGCTGCTTTATGATTGGGTGCCGTGCAGTAGCTTGGCAGTTTGTTGACTCCAATATTGGTGTGCGTGCACGGGTGGTTGCACGCCCATTGTATGTGTGTGTGTGTCTTGAGCAACACAATTATCTATGCCAGGGAGAGACACCTGCCCATGTGCTCCATATGCTCACACACAGCAGTCCCTCAGTGTTAGCTGCAGTGCTTGTAGAGCATTTCCACTGCTCTCCAAAATACACACTCCCCAGTAACACAGTCCCAGAGAACACACACACAGTCCCAGAGAGAACACACACACAGTCCTAGAGAGAACACACACACAGTCCCAGAGAGAACACACACACAGTCCCAGAGAGAACACACACACAGTCCCAGAGAGAACACACACACACAGTCCCAGAGAGAACACACACACACAGTCCCAGAGAGAACACACACACACACAGTCCCAGAGAGAACACACACACACACAGTCCCAGAGAGAACACACACACACACAGTCCCAGAGAGAACACACACACACACAGTCCCAGAGAGAACACACACACACACAGTCCCAGAGAGAACACACACACACACAGTCCCAGAGAGAACACACACACACACAGTCCCAGAGAGAACACACACACACACAGTCCCAGAGAGAACACACACACACACAGTCCCAGAGAGAACACACACACACACAGTCCCAGAGAGAACACACACACACACAGTCCCAGAGAGAACACACACACACACAGTCCCAGAGAGAACACACACACACACAGTCCCAGAGAGAACACACACACACACAGTCCCAGAGAGAACACACACACACACAGTCCCAGAGAGAACACACACACACACAGTCCCAGAGAGAACACACACACACACACAGTCCCAGAGAGAACACACACACACACACACAGTCCCAGAGAGAACACACACACACACACAGTCCCAGAGAGAACACACACACACACACAGTCCCAGAGAGAACACACACACACACAGTCCCAGAGAGAATACACACACACAGTCCCAGAGAGAACACACGCACACAGTCCCAGAGAGAACACACGCACACAGTCCCAGAGAGGACACACGCACACAGTCCCAGAGAGAACACACACACAGTCCCAGAGAGAACACACACACACAGTCCCAGAGAGAACACACACACACACAGTCCCAGAGAGAACACACACACACACAGTCCCAGAGAGAACACACACACAGTCCCAGAGAGAACACACACACACAGTCCCAGATAGAACACACACAGTCCCAGAGAGAACACACACACAGTCCCAGAGAGAACACACACACAGTCCCAGAGAGAACACACACACACAGTCCCAGAGAGAACACGCACACACAGTCCCAGAGAGAACACGCACACACAGTCCCAGAGAGAACACGCACACACAGTCCCAGAGAGAACACACACACAGTCCCAGAGAGAACACACACACAGTCCCAGAGAGAACACACACACACAGTCCCAGAGAGAACACACACACACACAGTCCCAGAGAGAACACACGCACACAGTCCCAGAGAGGACACACACACACAGTCCCAGAGAGAACACACACACAGTCCCAGAGAGAACACACACACACAGTCCCAGAGAGAACACACACACACACAGTCCCAGAGAGAACACACACACACACAGTCCCAGAGAGAACACACACACAGTCCCAGAGAGAACACACACACACAGTCCCAGATAGAACACACACAGTCCCAGAGAGAACACACACACAGTCCCAGAGAGAACACACACACAGTCCCAGAGAGAACACACACACACAGTCCCAGAGAGAACACGCACACACAGTCCCAGAGAGAACACGCACACACAGTCCCAGAGAGAACACGCACACACAGTCCCAGAGAGAACACACACACAGTCCCAGAGAGAACACACACACAGTCCCAGAGAGAACACACACACACAGTCCCAGAGAGAACACACACACACACAGTCCCAGAGAGAACACACACACACACAGTCCCAGAGAGAACACACACACAGTCCCAGAGAGAACACACACACACAGTCCCAGAGAGAACACGCACACACAGTCCCAGAGAGAACACGCACACACAGTCCCAGAGAGAACACGCACACACAGTCCCAGAGAGAACACGCACACACAGTCCCAGAGAGAACACACACACAGTCCCAGAGAGAACACACACACACAGTCCCAGAGTCCCTTTCTGTGTGTGTGTGTTTGTCTCGGTCCAGTCTGTCTCTGTATGTCTGTGTGTGTGTGTGTGTTTGTCTCGGTCCAGTCTGTCTCTGTATGTCTGTGCGTGTATTACTACCTTAGCTGCTTTCAGTTAAACATTAGCCAGCCGAGAGACTAGTGATTAAAGGAAATGAGTCTGGGTTTTTTGACACCTGTAAGGGATACATGCAGTGATCAACATGTTTGGATGCATAACACACACAGGCCCACAGATGACAGAATGGACCTACTGTGTTCTCTACCCACACACACTGATTAGGAGTTGTGCCGGCTGTGCGCACACTGTCAGTTTCCTTGATGAAACATTGGAATGTGTGTATCTCTGTCATTGTCTGTTTGTTTAATGACCCCAGCGTCTTCCTCAGTGTTAACTGCAGTGCTTGTGGAGCATCTCCACTGCAGATGGTCTGTCTGGCAGTGTTGTGTGTTGATGCTGTAATCTTTGGCCTGCTTTCTGTTCCTCTGTCACTGATGTAACATGATAGTTAGCCTGGGTTTACTAGGCAAAGGGCTACTTTATCATTTATTTTCCTGTGAACTTATACAGAAATATCACTTTGACATCATTTGTATCCTCAATGTAGGATTGGGTTCTTCTGTATCAATAGTTTCTACTGTGTGAACTGTGAGCCTAACTATAGTTGGTAACTGTAATATTTACTATAGGCTGCTGCAGTGCAGACGTCAGCACTCCTGCTGCTTACACACACACACAGTCTCATGCCCTGACACGCTGCCATCTGAGTGGCCCTCTCTCTCACTCACTCACACACTAGAGGTCGACAAATTAATTATTATTAATTATTATTTTTATAACATTTTTGTTAAAAAAATATATACCTTTTATTTAACTAGGCAAGTCCGTTAAGAACACATTCTTATTTTCAATGGCGGCCTAGGAACAGTGGGTTAACTGCCTTGTTCAGGGGCAGAACGACAGATTTTCACCTTGTCAGCTCAGGGGTTCCAATCTTGCCACCGCACAGTTAACTAGTCCAACGCTCTAACCATTGCACTCCACGAGTAGCCTGCCTGTTACGCAAATGTAGTAGAAGCCAAGGTAAATTGCTAGCTAGCAGTAAACTTATCTTATAAAAAACAATCAATCATAATCACTAGTTATAACTACTAATCCAGTTTAGCAGGCAATATTAACCAGGTGAAATTGTGTCATTTCTCTTGCGTTCACTGCACGCAGAGTCAGGGTATATGCAACAGTTTGGGCTGCCTGGCTCATTGCGAACTAATTTGCCAGAATTGTATGTAATTATGACATGCATTTAAGGTTGTGCAATGTAACAAGAATATTTAGATTTAGGGATGCCACCCATTAGATAAAATACCGAATGGTTCAGTATTTCACTGAAATAATGAACGTTTTGTTTTCGAAATTATAGTTTCCAGATTCGATCATATTAATGACCAAAGGCTTGTACTTATGACCAAAGGCTTGTGTTATTATGTTATAATTAAGTCTGATTTGATAGAGCAGTCTGACTGAGCAGCAGCAGGCCCGTAATCATTCATTCAAACAGCACTTTCGTGCATTTTGCCAGCAGCTCTTCGCAAGCACAGCGCTGTTTATGACTTCAAGCCTATCAGCCTAATGGCTCGTGTAACCAATGTGAAATGGCTAGCTAGTTAGCTGGGTCTGCGCTAATACTGTTTCAAACGTCACTCTTTTAGATTTGGAGTAGTTATTCCCCTTGCGCTGCAAGGGCCGTGGGTTTTGTGGGGAAATGGGTAACGATGCTTTGAGTGTGGCTGTTGTCGATGTGTTCCTGGTTCGAGCCCAGGTAGGGGCGAGGAGAGGGACAGAAGCTATACTGTTACACTGGCAATACTATAGTGCCTATAAGAACATCCAATAGTCAAAGGTATATGAAATACAAATGGTGTAGAGAGAAATAGTTCTGTAAATACTATATTAACTACAACATAAAACCTCTTACCTTGGAATATTGAAGTCTCATGTTAAAAGGAACTACCAACTTTCATATGTTCTCATGTTCTGAGCAAGGAACTTAAATCGTTAGCTTTTTTACATGGCACATATTTTACATGGCACATATTACCTTTTCCAACACTTTGTTTTTGCATTATTTAAACCAAATTGAACATGTTTCATTATTTATTTGAGGCTAAATTGATTTTATTGATGTTTTATATTAAGTTAAAATAAGTGTTAATTCAGTATTGTTGTAGTTGTCATTATTACACATTTAAAAAATTTAAAAATCGTCCGATTTAATCGTTATCAGCTTTTTTGGTCCTCCAATAATCGGTATCGGCGTTGAAAAATCATAATCGGCCAACCTCTAATACACACACACACAGAGTCCCTGCAGAGGTCACAAGTCCATCTTACTAGCTCATGCTCTGACGCACAGTCATCTGAGTGACGCGACCCAACCGTGACCCCGTTGCCATGGGAGACGTCAGAGTTCCAGCTGAGGTGAACATTAGACTTGCTGACAGCCTTATCATGACGTCTACTGACTGACCCTTAATATAGGATGATCACTGTTATACAAGATGGTTTGTCCATTCACACCCAGACACACACAGACTGGTACTTAATATAGGATGATCACTGTTATACAAGAGGGTTTGTCCATTCACTCCCAAACACACACAGACTGGTACTTAATATAGGATGATCACTGTTATACAAGAGGGTTTGTCCATTCACTCCCAGACACACACAGACTGGTACTTAATATAGGATGATCACTGTTATACAAGAGGGTTTGTCCATTCACTCCCAAACACACACAGACTGGTACTTAATATAGGATGATCACTGTTATACAAGAGGGTTTGTCCATTCACTCCCAAACACACACAGACTGGTACTTAATATAGGATGATCACTGTTATACAAGAGGGTTTGTCCATTCACTCCCAAACACACACAGACTGGTACTTAATATAGGATGATCACTGTTATACAAGAGGGTTTGTCCATTCACTCCCAAACACACACAGACTGGTACTTAATATAGGATGATCACTGTTATACAAGAGGGCTTGTCCATTCACTCCCAAACACACACAGACTGGTACTTAATATAGGATGATCACTGTTATACAAGAGGGTTTGTCCATTCACTCCCAGACACACACAGACTGGTACTTAATATAGGATGATCACTGTTATACAAGAGGGTTCGTCCATTCACACCCAGACACACACACAGACTGGTACTTAATATAGGATGATCACTGTTATACAAGAGGGCTTGTCCATTCACACCCAAACACACACAGACTGGTACTTAATATAGGATGATCACTGTTATACAAGAGGGTTCGTCCATTCACACCCAGCAAGGAACGTCAACAACACAATTCATTTTAGGCAGAAAGAACCAATGCTAGTTTCTAATTATGTATGAGTGCTGCTGCTCATTTACAATGATGACTCAGTATCCCCTAGCCCAATTATGAATGAATATTCAATCTCTACCTCCCTTCATCTGCCTCTCTCTCTCCTCTCAGTAATAGTGTGAACGTGGAGGGGGCGACCCATAAGCAGGTGGTGGATCTGATCCGTGCGGGGGAGAGGGAGCTGATGCTGGCCGTGCTGTCTGTACCTCCCCAGGAGGCTGACTGTCTGGACCCTGGAGACGACGGCTCAGCCCAGTCCTGCTATGACTACAGTGACAAACAGGCCGTCCCCATCTCCGTCCCCACATACAAACACGCTGAACTCAACCAGGAGAGGTTTGTGGTGAGTAGATGGACGGAAGGAGAAAGAAAGGAAGGGGGGGTGGCGAGAGGGAAGGAGTGGTGCGAATAACCTGTCCTCATCTGTCCCAACATGCAAATACACTGAACGCAACCAGGAGAGAGAGGGAGGGAGAGATAAAATGACTGAGGAAAGATGTACATAACATGTAGGTATTGCCGCAGGTAGCCTAGTGGTTAGAGCGTTGGGCCAGTAAACCAAAAGGTTGCTTGATCGAATCCCCGAGCTGACAAGGTACAAATCTGTCGTTCTGCCCCTGAACAAGGCAGTTAACCCACTGTTCCTAGGCCGTCATTGTAAATAAGAATTTGATCTTAATTGACTTGCCTAGTTAAATTAAATAAAAATACCTAAAGTATATTTGAACTGTGTGTCTCTGTTTGCAGGTGTATAATGTGTACATGGCAGGCAGACAGCTGTGCTCTAAGAGGTACAGGGAGTTTGCTATCCTCAACCAGAACCTGAAGAGAGAGTTTGCCAACTACACCTTCCCCAAAATACCTGGCAAATGGCCTTTTTCCCTGTCTGAACAACAACTAGACGCTAGACGCAGGGGACTGGAGGAATACCTGGAGAAAGGTGAGAGGGAGGGAAAGGCCAGAGAAATATGGAACAAAAAACATTTGGAAAGGTGATAGAAAGGGTGGAAGAAGAGATTGAGGGATAACTGGAAGAAGGCTACTAAGAGAGGCTCATGGGAGTGTCTTAGAGAGGAAGTAGAGATGGTCAGGATAACAGGCTACTAAGAGAGGCTCATGGGAGTGTCTTAGAGAGGAGGTAGAGATGGTCAGGATAACAGGCTACTAAGAGAGGCTCATGGGAGTGTCTTAGAGAGGAAGTAGAGATGGTCAGGATAACAGGCTACTAAGAGAGGCTCATGGGAGTGTCTTAGAGAGGAGGTAGAGATGGTCAGGATAACAGGCTACTAAGAGAGGCTCATGGGAGTGTCTTAGAGAGGAGGTAGAGATGGTCAGGATAACAGGCTACTCATAGAGGAACTCATGGGAGTGCCTTAGAGAGGAGGTAGAGATGGTCAGGATAACAGGCTACTCATAGAGGAACTCATGGGAGTGTCTTAGAGAGGAGGTAGAGATGGTCAGGATAACAGGTTACTAAGAGAGGCTCAAGGGAGTGTCTTAGAGAGGAGGTAGAGATGGTCAGGATAACAGGTTACTAAGAGAGGCTCAAGGGAGTGCCTTAGAGAGGAGGTAGAGATGGTCAGGATAACAGGTTACTAAGAGAGGCTCATGGGAGTGCCTTAGAGAGGAGATAGAGATGGTCAGGATAACAGGTTACTAAGAGAGGCTCATGGGAGTGCCTTAGAGAGGAGGTAGAGATGGTCAGGATAACAGGTTACTAAGAGAGGCTCATGGGAGTGTCTTAGAGAGGAGGTAGAGATGGTCAGGATAACAGGCTACTCATAGAGGAACTCATGGGAGTGTCTTAGAGA